>NC_134403.1:361711070-362011070 GCF_038048845.1 Mixophyes fleayi | reverse complement strand
GTTGTTACAACCCAGAACCTAGCTCCTGTTATTGTACGTACTGTAGGGCTGATTTCATAGATTTTCTTATTGAGAATCCATACAGCACCTAGCATCATTCATTCTAGAATTGTTTCTCCAACTATTGGATGTACAGTCACTTACCTATTCATGAAGCAGCCTGAGAACAATCTACTACATCCCCCCTGTATCTTTTATGAAATTCAAAGAAATCTCATTATCCAATCCAAATATCACTGTGGGTACCTGAATAGGTTGCACTATATATTCCTGAGGGGTTTCTAAGGTCTGAGGTTGTAATGAACCTACTGGCTCTAGATTTCACTGACACTACTCCTGCTCTGCTGATGGATTTCTCTGCAGACTTGGCTACTTTCCTACTAAAACAGGAAGACATTGGACTGAATACTGTGGTTCAGTGAATGGAACAGTGATCCAAGGGAACTGATGACTATAGTCCTTATAGGACAGGGTTGAGTAGTAGGATCTTTGTGTGGTGTATCCCATGACTTTTGTTAACTGTACTTCCTGTTATTTCTTATACTTTCTCAGTTGTTTGCTTAAGTGATTTCGAACATATAGAACCAGTACGTAAGTCTGCTTTTGGGTTGACCAGCTAGCGCTGCACATTTGGTGCCAGCAGTAGGATCACTTAGTCTTGTGTACTCATTCAGGTGGAGCTGCAGGGGAACTGTTTACCAGATACAGTCCAGAGCCCAGTAAACAGTTGGCACTCAGAAACCAGGCACCGCATTTAGCAGAAGTAATTGACAGCAAAGTGGAGTATATCTCACAACGACAGTGCTAAGGTCAACACCACTTTTGCAACAGAGGAATAAGCTTTGCATCAACATATGTTAGGGAAGGGCTCATCATTCAGTATGTGGAATGAGACAGGGAACACCCTAAAAAGTTTGAGCAGGGCATCTCTGTCATCAAGGATAGTCCGACGGCCTCTCAGCCAAGGGCATCTTGAATGGGTCATGTCTGGAGTGGGAAATCAACAGCCCAGTAAACCTTTTATTGGAACTATTGGCAGGTCTGGGACCAAATGTTACAGAGAGCGAACATGTCTGTGCCATGGAGATGATCCTGGAGCTGCTAGAACCCCCTCCACCCACTATCATTAGCCCATGTCCTTTATCAGGCTTGGTTAACCTGTGGCACTCCAGGTGTTGTAAAACTACAAGTCCCAGCATACCCTATCAGCAATAAGCTGCTATATATTGGCAAAGCATGCTGGGGCTTGTGGTTTCACAACACCTGGAGTGCCACAGGTTAGCCAAGCCTGCCCTATATTGAAGGGTTACTAGATAGACTGGGGGGAGGGGGGACTGCTGTATGTCCACCTTTCCAGAGAAGAATAGGAGCAGTCCAACTTCATCACCACGTTGGGTTGTTTGAGTTTATTGCTGTGCTTGTTGGGGTTGAAGAACACCCTAGCCACCTTACTGAGACAGTACACCACCTCCTGAAAGAGATCAGGGAGTTTGCTCAGGCCTGCCTAGATGACATTGCTATTTAGTGAAACTGGTAAGGAACACCTTGGACATGTTGCCCAAGCCTCAAACGCATGACTATCCTCACTGGTATAGCCAGATGGGGATGGAGGACGTACTATACCTGGGGCACTGGGTTGGAGGAGTTCAGATTTGTAAAGAACTGCCCAGTTGAGGCTAGCTAAGGATGGTCTACAATAAACTAGTGGACCAGGAGATTGCTTTTGCCACTATTAACAAGGAGTGCCTTTCCATAGTATGGGCACTCAAGAGGCTCCAACCATACCTGTATGGGTGGGATTTTTCATTGGTTACAGGAGAAAATAGATGGTTGTTGCTTTAGAACCTAGCCTTGCAGTCCTTTAAATTTGTGATCTCCCACAAAAAGAGTCAAGGCCACAGGAATGTGGATATGCTTTCCCGACAAGAAGAAATGGATGTCCCAGCTGGCCCTTTTTTGCCACTGGCCCGGTGGAAGGGCAGTTGGTTTAAGAAGGGGGGAGGATTATGGAGAGACCAGGATGCTGAGCATTGTGGAAGTTAGGCTAAGCCAACCACTGCTAAATAGCTTTTGGTAAAATGTATTATCATATGTGTGCCTTATGTTACAACTACACTATGGTTAATGTTGCCAGGTGGGTTGGCAGATATAAAGTTAGCCCTATAATTGGAACAGCATGTTGGGAATAGTATGGTAATGCTATTCCCAACATAGTAGGTACAGCTATTTTTAACAGAGCCTGTAAAACAAAGCCCATGATAATTAAGCATTTGGTCTGAGGACTGCCAGGTGAAAGGTGTTAACTTGATCACCAGGTTTCTTGTTTAAATGCCCACCGGGCACCATGTGTGTCCTGTGTGATTGTGTAATGAGAAAACTGTTAAATGATTAAGCAGCAAGATTGCTGTATTTTATATGTAAATTCAAATTTTTCACAGCAACTTGTGCCCGGCTCTTAGAGCCCCCCCCCCCCCCCCCCACTACCAATACTAAACAATATGATGTACTATCCCTGTGGTGAAAGCCTTCTTGCTTGCAGGATAAAATGTCTGCCTTCTTTGAACTCAAACTCCAGGGGAGAACCGAACTGGACATGCTCTTGGAACCTGGGCCCATTGGTCCAGTCCAATCTAGTCTGGGTTGTTTGACTCAGCCCACTGGTCTACCAGATATAAACATCCACCGGAACTGATGCAAGATTTTAAGTGCTTATTTGAATTTATAGCAGGGGTGGAGACTGGTTTTGGGTCTATAAAAACAGCGTTCGCTGCTGCATCTCTCTTCCCCAGACATGTCTGACTAGGGTCTACGGCTCATTTTGGGCTGAACAGAGGATTGTGCCTACTGCTCTGCTCTTGGAATTGTCCGTGGACTTTATGTAACTGCTAAAAGAAGGAGACATTGAGGTTTGGCCCTGATAGCATACTGTAGCTCAGTGACCAGGACAGCACTCCAAGGGAACTGGTGAATATAGTCCCTTTAGGGTAAGGTTGCATAGTAGGCTCTTCGTGTGGTGAACCCCTAGCATTTGTTTCCAGTATTTTTTGTTATTCTTGTGTGTTTTATATATATATATAAACAAACGAGAAAAAGAAGCACCAAAACATAGTGTGATATTGCCAAGTTGGAGCAGTGATCAGATTGATTATCAAATTATCCTCGTACCAGATAAATAATATAATTTCGTTTATCTGAGTCAGTATCCCTCTGCGAACTCCAGATCCTTCTTATGCAGATTAGGGTATTCCAAACTATAACTCAGATAGAAAATAGCAAACAATAGAGTAGTGCGTTTTAACAAAAGTGAAACATCATTTAATTCATAAAATTGTATCCATAGACAACAAATTCATTGCCCGTACATTATATAAAATCAATTCAAGCTTATCTGTGCACTAAAATCATCCACAGTCCAGTTATGATCTCGCCAAACACCGGTAATCCTGGCTCCTTGACATCAATATACCGACAGGGGATAAGATTCCTCAGCCCTCTCAGGCAAGTGACAATGCGTCCTCAGCTGGTGAATCCGAAAAACGAGTGCACCTCAGAAAAGATCCTTGACGCGTTTTGTCTGTTAGACTTTATCAAAAGGATGAATAATTACCAGACATAACAGGCCTTCTTTTATAATGCCCGCTTCTCATCAATTCCGCGTTGGAAGCGCCGGAAACCGGAAGTTGTCAGTGCCAGTATGAAGCGCTGCCTCACTATCACTTCCGCCCTTCAGACTATCCAGTTAACTTCCGTTTTCCACAGAAACGTCACTTCTATTACAGATCATTCAATTCAAGGATACAAAACTTTACTACTAAAACACAAAGTATGTGTAAATCGCACTACTGTCTCCCTTACATAGGGGATCAAAACAGTATTATTAATAACTGGGCCAAAATAGTTATCATCATAATGGAATTTAATAAAATTAGTTTACATCAACCATAAAAATTATTTTATAACAACCATAAGTAAAAATTAGGCACATAACTCCGCCCTTAGGACCTAACATACAAGGAACAGCAGGTAAGTATTTATATATTATGTAACAATCCATCGCTTCTATACCCTCCAAGTACAGTACACAAACTCTGGACAATGGAGAAACTAAGCTATACAGAGGATAAACTGACTAGAGAACCAATATATCAATATTCAGTACATGAAATCTGTAACGAAATTAATACATATAAGCTAGCAGACAATCATATATTTAAAATTGATCGTAGAGGAGACAAAAAGGGAAATATCATGAGAGAGAAAGACAAAAAAAGAAAATTAATAACTTATATGTACGGGGCTATTTCAAATGCTTCATTTAAGCCAAAAGGAGCAAGTGTATTCAACTTAAAAATCCAATACATTTCCCTACATGATAGTTTACGGGCAAGATCCCCACCCCTAGGACCTAAAAATACATATTAATTGTTATTCTTGTGTGTTTTATATATATATATATATATATATATATATATATACCGTATTTTTCGCTCCATAAGACGCACCTGACTATAAGACGCACCTAGTTTTTAGAGGAGGAAAACATACACTGGCCCCTTCACTCACACAAAATACACTGGCTCCTTCACTCACACAAAATACACCGGCCCCCACTCTCACTCACCAACACACACACACTATATTAACACACTGATCCCCGCTCTTAGACACACATGCTATGTTAACACACTGGCACACACGCAGTATAGCCTCCAGCACACCCGCAGTATAGCCTCCCATAACTTACCTTATTCCCTGCACGAGCGATGTCTACAGCACTTCGGATCCTCCTGATCGTCCGTCCGCTTGCCCGCCTATCTGTGAAGACCTAGCTATCACATGGGACGTGCACCACATGACAGGTGCCGTCCCATGTGATAGCTAGGTCCTCACAGATAGGCGGGCAGGCGGACGGACGATCAGGAGGATCCGCAGCCTGGCCGGGACCTGCTTCTCTGTAAGTTTTCTTTTTTATTGCTTGCAGTATTCGCTCCATAAGACGCACATACTTTTCCCCCCACTTTTTTGGGGGGAAAAAGTGCGTCTTATGGAGCGAAAAATACGGTATATATAATTTGTGATATAAAATCAAGTACTCTTGTACTTTTCCAGTTGGTTGCCTAAGTAAACGTACCCTCAGCCAGAACACAAAACTGCCTTTGGGTTGACTTTCTAGCATCGAGTGGGCACCAGAGTTACACAAAAGCCCAGTGTCCTCACTACCCCTTCTGTATAACACATTTCTATGTGCTGTGTGAGCATTCTTCTTAGATGGGTTTGATGTCCTACTACTCTGTTATTTATGTTGTGGACAGAGACATGTAACACCCATGCACACCCTCTCAAAGTATGTATTGGTGTGCATGTCTTAATTTGCTGTTTTAGTCATCCATTAATTCTTTCAATTAACCCTGTAGCTTATTGGTATGTGTAGTACCCAGTGGACATCATGTGAATCTGCCCAATCCTGCACACCACGTCATGTAAAATGGGCACGATTATCAGACTGTGTCCCTTTCTGTTCTGCATGTTTGTTAGGATGCTCTACCATAAGTCCAATGTGTGTGTCCACGCTGGAGGCACAGTATCCCACGTCTAACTGCAGTTTGTGGCCTATATAGTGTACCAGTCTATCTACCATACTTAGGCATTTTTTCTGCTCAAGATATGTTCAGGTGTTAGTTTCTCTTTTGCCCATTTCTATATTTCCTCACATATAGGACAATCCAAAATGATGGCTTTTGCCATTTCCAAAGTTGTGGGAATCCCATGCTGGTAAATAGTGGAAATTCATTGCTGGTATCCCCATGTGCATATGTGGTGGTCGAGACGGATGGGATTTCCTTCCCTTACCTTGTCCTCTAGACACGAGTCAGGTTCTTTATATTCGGACATCCGGTGATCAGGAGATAAATTCTTCAATGAAAGGGACAAGGATTGGACAAATAACTTGGGTTTATTAATAACGCGGTAAAGATAATTTTGGTAAGCAACCGCGCCACTGACCCCTTCAACTCAATGGTAATGACAAAATATTAATTTGATCAACATAGAGCACAATAGCATTCAACATATAATAACAATAAATCAATTTTTAGGTAAATCACTTAACATTAATATTCAACTAAAACATTTGGTGCACCAATATTATCCCTGGTAACGTTACTATATTTTACACTCAGTCCTGGGTTGAACTGTGCACAGGAATTTAGTAGAAGTGCTGCACGTGGTTGGGGCCCATAAATTACTTTTTCACGCCAAATAAGCTGATGATCTTTTGTATTACACAGTCTCTTTTGTGTGTATTCACAGACCTCTCTATTTTCTCTCCTCTCACACTGTTCTCAGTACATAGCTCAGTCTGTTTAGTGTGATGTCACAGATCTCTATACTGCTTATTTGTTTTCAGTACTTTCCTTTTTACTCACACCTCTCTTTGGCTCACTTCTTATCTTCTTCTCTCTCAGTCTATGCAGACACAGGGATCTCTCTCCCTCAGAAGTCTAGAACTTTCCTCTTCCCACTGCCTTCTGGGAGTTCACAGTTATTACCAAAGTCAGTGGACTTGTTGCTATGCCACATACTCCTCCTTCCTGTTACTCCCGGCAACCACCAACCACTCCCAACTGTCACTTCTCCCTCAAGAAAATATATATATATTTTTTTCAAATCTTTATAAACACTTTTAACATTTAACAAATTTAATTTAACAAAATAAAAACATATAGATACACCCCAGGGTACTCAGATTTTGGGGCACCACACATATGTTCTGTGCTCCTTGGTGTCATGTTTAATTTGGGCTGTTCAGTTTCTAATTCAACATTATCAATCTGTGTTAACTCATCAACCACCTCATTATAGGGATGACTAACGTGAGAATCTACATGTCTTATGCATATTCTCCGATCAGGTCAATGTCTCCATATATATGTCCATTTGTTTTTAGTTCCATCCAAGATTTTCTTTCCATATAGAATTGTTTGATCTTGCCTTCATGTGAGCAATCAAGTATTTAGATCCTTAAATAATAATGTTCATTGGCCTTTTGTATTTTATTGGGAAATTTGTTTTGGTAGTTCTTACTCTTTTGGATTTATCTCTTGCACTGTTATCTAGCTCAGCAAACTGACATAAAATGATGCTTACATCATGAATCTTGTCATCTGATCCCAACCAGCTTAGTACAGTAAACAATGAAGCCTTCAAAACACGTGGAGCACCTCGTATCATCAGATTCCTCATAAAAGGTGTAAACCAGGCCTGATCTGGTCTTTCCCATTGTGGAGTAATCATTATGTCTCCCTGCACTAAAAGCATTGGATTTCTCTTAAACCCCTGTCTGTAAACCCCATTTCTCTCAATTTTTGAATAGCCTCCGAGAGTCTAGGGTTTTAATATATCATTCTGATACAGTTAAGCACAATAAACAGTAGTGAGAAATCAGCATTATCTTCTCTAGCTACTCTCATTAAAGTCCTAACTTATGGGTCCCATATTGTATTTCCCAACACTTGTCAGTGTGACGATCTTGGATATTAAGATTGTAATCTTAATATCCAAGTCAAGATTCTCCTGGGGGTAAATGTATGAACCTCTGGGTTCTTCAACTCCGGCGAGTTCAACGTCTTCAGCGCTTAAATTTAAAGCGGCGCTGCCTTGTAGAGGGAAACTTCCCTTTACAAGGCAGCGCCGCTTTAAATTTAAGCGCTGAAGATGCTGAACTCGCCGGAGTTGAAGAATCCGGAGGTTCATACATTTACCCCCCTGGTCTCTAAGCATATCTCTGCTAATTCGCTTGCCATAAAGTCACAGCATTCTCTATAGCTTGCTGTGCTCCCAAACATACACCGTTTACATTAACTCCTTCAGCTGCTTCCATAACTATTTCCTCCCTAGTCTTCCAAATGACAGCTGCCTTCAATTGCTTCTCATCATCTGTAATAATTGTCTCTTAATTAGATTCTGAAGGAAAATACCAATTGTCAATTTCAGCCCACTGCCCAGTAGCCCCCGAGACTCTTTCATGTTCATGAGGAACCTTTTATTTCTGTGTCATTTAGATAGCAGTTTAACGGAGTAATCCACACATTGTGTTTCCAATTGTTTCTGATGTTGTAAATAGATACAAATACATACATATAGCAATCTGATCCATGATGCATCTTTATGCTCTGAATGATACAACTTGCTTAAATCTAAATTTAGCAACTGATGACAGGTATTATAAACTTTCAATGGTTGCTCATATCTGCACAATCCTTGAGCCAAGGGAACCCAGGGTTTGAATTGGGCCCACACAGAGTGATTACATGTTTTTTTTTTAATTTCTTCTCCATTTAAACATTTTCATTAGCTATTTTGATCACAAAACCAGAACAATATTGTGCTTACTAAAAGTACAAAAATCATAAGCACAACTCCTATGTCCCACATTATGATAGTAAAACCCTGCTTGCAGCGCCATGTGGACTTTTGTGATACAAAGTTCCAGTAACGTAATAAAATGGATTTTATAGTTAGCTTTGTGGAAGATTCATGAATTCAGCAAAGTACATCAGCAAGAGCGGGGAGCGCTATATCATTATCTGGTCCATATGACTTTCCAATGACAATTTTCTCGTGGCACATGCATTGGGCTCCCTTTTTTTTGTACAACATCATCACACAAGATAGGATAAAGGTTTCTAGACATTTAGATCATACCTGGGTCAGTATGAGGCACTCATATCATGTTGTATCCCGAGATTCTATATTGAGTAGAGGTCTGTTCTTAAACATCTTTGACTATTGTAGTATTCTAAGAACATGCTTTGATTCTTAGGCTTCTGCTGACATAGTGCTTCTAGGAAACATTCTTATAACCCCCTACTACAGTCACCATTATTGATGTAAATGTCTGGCATGGGGTCACTAGTGAATAGAACTCCTTGTTCTATTCATCCTGTTTATCCATGTGTGCCCTGTTTTGATGTGGGTGGGGATAGCGACCAGTAACCAATCGGATCATTGGAATGTTCAGAGCAGCAGGAGCTGAATGAGTTGACCTTGTGAGGGGCAGTGGCCTGTGATTAGGTTAGTGAGGACAAGGCTGCATGTGACATGGGCAGTGCCATGATGTGAGGAGGGGGACTGGAGGTAAGCAGGTAGTTAGGGGCTGAGAGTTACATAGTCAAAACAGTAGGATCCACAGTGTTTTGGGAAGGTCATTGTGTGAAACGTACTTGTATATGAAATCAAATTTATGCATCCAAATTGCTTATCTCCTGCCAAATGGGTGTATTCTGTGTGGAAATGGGTGGTATTGGAATATTAAAAACGATACATTTGCATTTCAGCTCAGTCTATTTCTGCATTTTTATATGTAAACATATTAAGTGGGAGGGGTTAGATTATCATGTAGCGAATCAAAGCATCTAAACATTATCACTGAGGAATGATGAGCAGGATCCCCCAAAAGCAGGGACTATTGACATGAGGCTTCTGTCAGACTGGTGCAGGACGATTGTGGCATCAAATGCACCTTATGAGTCTCTAAGGCAGCTGTCTTAGGTCATACGCTTTCTGCGGGCAGGAAGGGGGGAAAAAATAAATATGAGGGGGAAGTTCAACATTTATCTTGAGATGTGAGATTTCTATTGTTATCTGGTACGCAGATTTCATATTTATTATGCACTCATATGGGTGTCCTGTTATGTGATTCTGGGATCTAGGTCCCATACACTACATAGAGTTCTGGGGCTAGATTTACTAAGCTGCGGGTTTGAAAAAAGTGGAGATGTTGCCTATAGCAACCAATCAGATTCTAGCTGTCATTTATTTAGTACCTTCTACTAAATGACAGCTAGAATCTGATTGGTTGCTATAGGCAACATCTCCACTTTTTCAAACCCGCCGTTTAGTAGATCTAGCCCCTGGTGTTTAGTGGTGAACCCTTCCCATCAGGTGTATTATCTATTGCGGTGTTACACTATGTTTGCTCTTTTTATATTGATTTGCTGATTGGTGGAGATTTGGAGGAATACGATCACAGCAGAGGCTACTCCATCTTCTCTTCATTGCTGCTTACCTCACGGTACGCATGTTATTACTTTTTCCCACTTTGCTTATTTGATATCACACTATGAGGCGCCCGGCCTGTTTTCTGTTGCAATATATATATATGTATTTTATTCAAGGAATTTTTTGCCTATGAGGTTTTGCTTCTATGGAATAAGGTACCTTCGGTTTGGACCTTTTTTGTGATATACCATTAAACAATATTTTGGTACATTTTATATTTGTTCTATACTCCATTTTTGCGCCAGCTTATACCATTTTGTTATATAATATCAAACATACTAGCATGCATTAAACTGGCTACACACACAGCACTGTACAAAGCATATGTAGTCATTCACATCGGAGCTTACAATCGAAATTCCCTACCACATGGACACACACACACACCCACCTTGAAAAAGACTCTTGTTAAAGCCGAAAGTTTTTGTGGTTATAACGGCGATCCCTCCTACCAGGACTTTGATCAGTGATGTTTGATTGTGAAACATCTTTTGATTTCATTGATGCTTAGCATCTGGTAAGGGGCTTATACCCTATCTATTATGGGATGTTAATGATGTTTTTTTTGCATTTTTTTAAATATAAATCCCATATTACTATATTGAACTTTGCATACACCACGTGGGGACGGTTTTGTCTCCTAACAATTATTTTGTTCCTAACTGTGAATTGTAATGGTAAGATTTTGTGTTTTCCATTTTATTTGTTTTTTTTTCATTAAAACTATATTATTTGATTAGTCTCCTTCCACTGATAACACCAGTCTTCTGTGTGGATTTTTATACATGCTAATCGGTTCTCCTTTTATAAGATTTCTGCCACCACCATGATTATATTATTTTGAACTATTCCTGAAGTTCTTTTCTCTGCTGATCATCTTCTGTTTTTTTTTTTATCTAATTTTCAGAGGTTGCATTTCCTCAAATGAACAGCTGTGGTTAGGGGTACATCTTCCTTTTTCTTTTTACTCTTTGGACTGATTCTTCTCTAGCGTCTGATATTTTTTTCTTTTGTATTTTTTAGATACATTATATTTGTGTTAATTGTTCTTCTTTTTTTCCATTTCTTATATGGGGATGCTATTACAAAAGAATTCTCCTTTTCCATCAGAAATGATCATCTGGCTCATATGTAACACAAGTTAACCCGTGCATGATACTCATGCATTCTAGTCAAATCAAGCTACTTAAGGTCTTAAAAAGTTCTTGTCATGCATTTGGGCCTAGCCCAGGCCTCCTCAGGGGAAGAGTGTTACTTCCCGACGCAAGCGCCCTTTTTAATGTGTGTTCATGAGGTAAAATTACCTCACGAAAATGAGTTTGAGCCCTTAACTCGTAAATTTAGCCTTTACTACCCCTCCTACGGGGGGAAGGGGGGATGATGGAAGTTAACTGACTTCACTTTTCTAATTTTTTTGTCAAATAATGTCAGTATACCAAATTTCAGGTCAATTGGATGAGCCCTTTCTGAGAAAATAGTTTTTTCTTTTATATATTAGATAATGCTAAGAATTTAGTAGGTCAGTGTATAACTCTGCCCAGCAGGTGGCGCTGCAGCTTGTGTTTTTTTTTCCACACACAGACACATGCCACTAGGCTTTTATATTATAGATTGTATTGTAGATTCAACAGCAAGGTTCATGCTGTGCCTCTGAAGAAATCACATGGGTGCGATGAAACACGTTATGAAATCCTACTAGAACAGATACCAACACGGAAGTCTGTTTAAACTTTACTATCCAGTCAAACTTTGTTTCAGTGGATGGACTCTAGTAAGCAGGATCGATCGCGATGGTCAAGTATTAAACCAGCAGCTGAAGGAATTAGTTACAATTAATGACCTTCACAGTAGCGTTCGGAGTTGCGCTAGAACTAAAATCAAAGTCACTGGCTTTCATGAAGAGCCACAGAAAATAAGTGCATTGTTCTTTCTTTTGTTAATTTACTAAATTTACTAAATTTGTGGGCCGCATGGTGTCTTAGTGGTTAGCACTTCTGCCTTACAGTACTGGGGTCATGAGTTCAATTCCCGACTATGGCCTTATCTGTGAGGAGTTTGTATGTTCTCCCTGTGTTTGCGTGGGTTTCCTCCGGGTGCTCCAGTTTTCTCCCACACTCCAAAAACATACTGGTAGGTTAATTGGCTGCTAACAAATTGACCCTAGTCTCTGTGTGTGTGTGTGTGTGTGTTAGGGAATTTAGATTGTAAGCCCCAGTTGGGCAGGGACTGATGTGAGTGCGTTCTCTGTACAGCGCTGCAGAACTAGTGGCGCTATATAAATAAATAATGGTGAACTATAGTGGCACTTCTTTACATAAGTGCGGAATCGTTTATATAATGGGAGACATACCGGATCTCTTATATATTCTGCAAAATTAATATAACTTAAGATAGTTCATGAATTCTCAGCACATTGATACGTCCAAAGGACTAAAATTCAGTGTTGGATTTACGAATTTGTGACCGAGTATAACCAGCCATTTTTCCATTGAAAGTTTGCAATACATCATAATCCACTGATGGTTTGGAAGAGTTTCTATAAGATCATGAGACTTGAAATAGAACATGTTTTTCTGTGTGGAGTAATTGGTTAGTTTTCTATTATTGTTTTACATTTTCCAAAGGAGTACACAATCTCCTAGATGGATGCAGCAGACAATTAGGAGTAATTGTGGTGTATGTCTAGGCTACCCAGCGTATTTATATGAAACATTTACCCTGATGAACAAGGGCTTCCTGACTGACGTCTCTTGTCCTTTTAAGGAATGAGTACACATGAGTAATTTAACTGGTTTGTGTAAGTGCTAGTTCTTCATCTAACAACATTTCCATTGCATTTTAGCCCTGCCACAAAAGGACCAGCTGACATCGGGTCAGTGATTTTCTTGTTAACACAGGTGAGAGTGTTGACGAGGCCAAGGCTGGAGATCACTCTATCATGCTGATTGAGTTAGAATAACAGACTGGAAGCTTTAAAAGGAGGGCTGTGCTTGAAAACATTGTTCTTCCTCTGTTAACCATGGTTATCTGCAAAGAAACACGTGCAGTCATCATTGCTTTGCACAAAAAGGGCTTCACTGGCAAGAATTTTGCTGCTAGTAAGATTGCACCTAAATTAACCATTTATAGGATCATGAAGAATGTCAAAGAGAGAAGTACAATAGTTGTGAAGAAGGCTTCAGGGCACCCAAAAACTTACAGCAAGCGCCAGCACCATCTCCTAAAGTTGATTCAGCTGTGGGATTGGGGCACCACCAATGCAGAGCTTGCTCAGGAATGGTAGCAGGCAGGTGTGAGTGCATCTGCATGCATAGTGAGGCGAAGACTTTTGGGGGATGGACTGGTGTCAAGAAGGTCAGAAAAGAAGCCACTTCTCTCCAGGCAAAACATCAGGGACAGACTGATATTCTGCAAAAGTTACAGAGAATGGACTGCTGAGGACTGGGGTAAAGTCATTTTCTCTGATGAATCCCCTTTCAGATTGTTTGGGGCATCTGGAAAACGCTTGTCCAGAGAAGGAAAGGTGAGCGCTACCATCAATCCTGTGTCATGCTAACAGTAAAGCATCCTGAGACCATTCATGTGTGGGGTGCTTCTCAGCCAAGTGAGTGGGATCACTCACAATTTTGCCTAAGAACACAGCCATGAATAAAGAATGGTACTAAAACATCCTTCAAGAGCAATTTCTCCCAAACATCCAAGAACAGTTTGGTGACAAGCAATGCCTTTTCCAGCGTGATGGAGCACCTTGCCATAAGGCAAAAGTGATAACTAAGTGGCTCGGGGATCAGAACATCGAAATTTTGGGTCCATAGCTAGGAAACTCCTCAGACCTTAATCCCATTGAGAAATTGGGGTAAATCCTCAAGAGACGGGTGGACAAAAAACTCCACAAATTCTGACAAACTCCAAGCATTGATTAGGCAAGAATGGGCGGCCATCAGTCAGTATGTGGCCCAGAAGTTGATTGACAGCATGCCAGGGCGAATTGCAGAAGTCTTCAAAAAGAAGGGTCAACACTGCAAATATTGACTCTTTGCATAAACTTAATGTAATTGTCAATAAAAGCCTTTGACACTTATGAAATGCTTATAACTTTACTTCAGTATAACATAGCAACATCTGACAAAAAGGTTTAAAAACACTGAAGCAGCAAACTTTGTGAAAACCAATACTTGTGTCATTCTCAAACCTTTTGGCCATGACTGTATACATGCATAAGACTTAAGTGGGTTCTTTTCTTAAATATGAACTATGCTGCAGACAAAACAGGGCTTGACTCAGATATTTCTCATTTTCTCTTCTAAGTGGTACCACCAACTTGCAGACGTAAACAACAGAGGACTTTAATATGCACAGCTAAGTCCTGGCCTGGTCAGGTGTTAAAATATCTTGATGCCAGCAGATTCCTACTGTCTATTTCGTCATACGTCTGGCATATTCAGGCCCGGCGCTCCCATTAGGCAAACTTAGGCAGTTGCCTAGGGCGCCGGGACCTGCAGGGCGCCGCTGCCGCTGCCTAGATTTAAAAATCTAGTCAGCGGAGAGAAGTGGGAGAGAGGTGCAGTTGTTTTTTACAACGTCCGCCGTCACTGTGTATTCATTCAGATGCGCCCGGGCTGCCCGGCGCATCACACACCTGATCACTGACGTCAGTGATCAGGTGACAGGTCTTTACCCGGCGGCGCCTGCTGTATTGTCACACTGTCTGTCAGTGACAGACAGTGTGAATAAAGTTCTTTCCCCCTCCCCTCCCCTCCCAGAATGCATCGCTCCACCTCCTGTGTGAAGGCGAGGAGCAGCCATAGGACAGAAAAGAGAAGAGAAGTGAAGAGAAGAGAAGAGAAGTGAAGAAAAGAAAAGAGGTTTGAAGAGCCCCCCTGCATCTACAGACCAGGTAAATAAAATGTAATCATTTATTTATTTATTTGGGGGCGGCGGCGGGGCAGGAAGGGGGGAGGGGTGTTGAAATTTTGCCTAGGGCGCCGAAAACCCTAGCACCGGCCCTGGGCATATTGCATGTATGGGACCCCTGGTTCTTCACACAATGACTGCCCCTGAAAACTGAAAGGAAGCTCCTCCATCGTATTCTCAATTCATGGCTCCCTTCCTCACGATCTCCTGCCGGGCTGATCCGGACCCCATATCAGGACAGTTAATAAGTGTCTTCTTTTATTTCTTATCTTTTATTTCTTTTTCTCTTTTTGATTTCCAAATACCTATAATCTGCAATTAATTTGCTAATCTATTCTAAAGAGATACTCACAGTGTTTCCTGCACTTCCCTTCTCACTCCCCTCTCTCCCTCCCTTTATTCTTATTACAAATACATTTACAATAACTTGAAGATATGATATATTGTAAAGGTTTGATTTGTGTACTCTGTTTGTACTATCTCCATAATAAACAATTTCATTTTAAAATTGTGATGTCTACTAACAGCACAAATAAGAGAAAGTCAAAGAAATTGAAATGCCTGTGAGACACTAGGATCCAATTAGGGTAAAACACACAGAATTCTCATTAGACATTATATTAAATCAAAACCTTTAAGATAGATTTCATAAAGATTCACATTTAAAAGGCTTTTACATTACTGTACATAAAAATAATTATAGGTGGTTGTTATAGGTTAAGAAAACTGTTCTTAATAGTCATTTAATGTCCTAAGTAATAAATAATTGCTCAGAATATATTGATTTAAACCTTAATTTATTCCCCGGCTATAATTGCTAATGCATTATTAATTTAATTAGTTACTTTATTGCTGGTTAATCATATTTGCACCCCATCCATCCTTTCCATGCTAATTCCTTTTTTCTCCAAATTAAAGCCATTTCTTTAAAGAGTTCAGTTCAGTGGGGACTCCTTCTGTCTCTCGTCTTTCCTCTCTCTATGTCAGAGTTCACAGCATTCCCACTTCAAAGATAAAGACAGAGCATCCACCGCTGACCACTGCCCGCCTAGAATGGATGGGAGTATAACAGAAATCTTCACTGAACAACATGAAAATTTGTATCCACTGTATCAATCCCATGCGTGTGCACTTGACGCCCCAACTCTGCACACTCAAAGCCACTTTATAACTACTATGTACACTTAGGAGATAGGCAGTTTGTCCCTTAGTGTATCTGCCTTTGTAGAAAGGATAAACTATCCCTGAACTCTACCCTAAGACTAGCCATCTGCCCCAAGCCAATCCCCAATTTCTGAAAAGGAATAACTCTCCAAACCTCATTATTTCATATAGCACAGTGTTTATCAAACACACCAACTGTATATTAGATGAACTTTGTTTCATATAAAGGTGCATTTGACACCACAACTTTCCCACTTCAGATTGACAGGAGCCTCGCATCACTCTTCTGTGCTGTTAGAGGACCCTGCTCCTTCCACTATCTAAATCTCAGTTGTGGCTTCCTGCTGCCTCCATTCCCCTCCTAAAATCTTTGTCACTGCCCCTGTCACATGCAGCCTTGTCCTCACTGGGACATCCTTCATCTCCTGATATACTCAGTGCTGCTGGGGGACCCTGCTCCTTCCACTATATAACTCTCAGTCTGTGGCTTCCTGCTGCCTCCATTCCCCTCCTCATATCATGTCACTGCCCCTGTCACATGCAGCCCTGTCCTCACTAACACATCAATCATCTCCTGATATACTCTGTGCTGCTGGGGACCCTGCTCCTTCCACTATATAACTCTCAGTCTGTAGCTTCCTGTTGCCTCCATTCCCCTCATCATATAATGACACTCCCCCTGTCACATACAACCCTGTCCTCAATGATACAATCACACACCGTGAGTGATTATGCAATAGGCTGCATAGGCTGCAGAGTAGGACTAAGAGAGAGATTTGGGAGGGTGCAAAATTTTGAGGTTTGCACAATTGTGACAGTGATAGATATAAACAGAAATTAATTTCAAAATATAAATAAGGTTTTAAACTTGCTGTAGTCCCATGGTGAAGACTGAAGACAATGAGTCATATTTGGGAGGGAGCTTGAGGATAACTGAGTAGTAGAGACAAGGATGGTGACCGGCCAAGACATGACAGCCCCCTCACCTTCAAACATTCACCCTCAGTAGTGCTCGTTGACACCTCTGTTCTGCTGTACAGTTCTGATTTTAATGGAAACTAAATGAGTGACAGAGATTTACGTGACCCTTTAACAAGTGAAATGTAGATGCAGGTCCAGCCCAGATGGACAGAAGGAGTCCAGTTCCATTCCAGAGGGAGTGTAGGTCCAGCCCAGAGGGACAGAAGGAGTCCAGTTCCATTCCAGAGGGAGTGTAGGTCCAGCCCAGAGGGACAGAAGGAGTCCAGTTCCATTCCAGAGGGAGTGTAGGTCCAGCCCAGAGGGACAGAAGGAGTCCAGGTCCAGGCCAGGGATCAAAGGAGAGTCTGGAATTGCTCCAGTGATCTGCTGTTTGTCCTCTATCCTTGTCATTGTTCCAGTTTCCTGCAGCTGCTATTTCTAATACCCCATTCATATCGCCATTTGGAGAGAAGAGTCACTGGAGATCTTTCCAGGCCTTGTATATGTGTTTAAACAGCCCTCCAGGTTTCCAGAACTGGTCAATGTCTGCAGCATTAACCTTCCAAATACTGCAGTGCACACCTGGGGGTATATTTACTAAACTGCGGGTTTGAAAAAGTGGAGATGTTGAGATCAGAGATGTGGAGATTTTAGCTGTTATTTTTTAGAATGTACTAAATAAATGATAACTATAATCTGATTGCAATAGTTGTGAGGGGCTCACCAGGAAGTCCGGCGTCCTATGAGCTTCTGTTGGCGCGCTCCCATTGACAGGGTGGGTGAGCCAATCAGGGCTCACTTCCCAGCCATCTGTGCATTTGACCCAGCGGCGAGCCAATCAGAGCTCACCTCGTCATTAAGTGGCGTCACGGCGACATCTTGTTTAGTCAACAGAGAGAAACTAAGATGGACGCAGGAAGACAGACAACCGCGGTCAAGTAAAGAAGAAAAAAGACATCGGAGAAAGAAGACGATGCAGCGGTCAAACATAGAAGACAAGCACCGCCGAGAAGAAGACCGACGTGGAAGTTGGAGGCAGAGAACTACTCTTCCCTGTGAAGACTCGCTGGGATCAACACCAGTGGACATCCGCGGAGGACCGTTGGAGAGAGCAGTGGAGGAGGGGGAGCGAGAAGTAGACCCCAAAGAAGCTGAGAGCAGTTAAGGTCCTTGTGGGCGCCACGTCTCCCGGGTTCACACCCGCACCCCTTTTCGTCTATCTCCATCATCTTTACCTCATAGGGCACAAGGCCCTGGTGCAGTTTGGGCATTAGGCCCGTGGACATAAAGGGGGCACAAGGCCTGGCTCTGTTAGGGAATAGGTAGGCATTATCCGGGCAAAAGGCCTTATTGATAGCTCAACCCCGAAGGTCTATAGTTAGAAGGGCACAAGGCCCTTAGTTAGTCTTAGGGCACAAGGCCCGATAGGTAGTCTTTGTGCACAAGGCCCAATAGGTAGTCTTTGGGTACCAGGCCCAATAGGTACAAGGGTATAGGGTCTCATAGGACAGTGGGCACTCAGTCCTCATGACTAGCGGGGCTCCAGACCCATTAGCTTAGGAGGGCAGTAGGCCCTTGTGTGAGGAGGCCACTAAGCTCTGAATGTCAGTAGGGCGTTAGGCCCAGGTTGGTAGTATGGCGTTAGGCCAGGGTTTACCAAACCCAGTCCTCAGGGCTCCCCAACAGTGCAGGTTTTCTGGATCACATGTGACATAATTAGGACCACCTGTGGATCTGTTACAATGTGTCAGTCAGTAATGAATACACCTGTGCTCCAGCAAGGAGATATGGAAAAACTGCACTGTTGGGGAGCCCTGAGGACTGGGTTTGGGAAACCCTGCGTTAGGCCCAAACTGGTAGGAGATCATTAGACTCTGATAGTTAGGAGGGTGCTTGGCCTTCTAGTTGATAGCAGTACCCCGGCATGGGCCCTGGGTGAGTGCGAAGACACAAGATTGTCATTAGGTCCGTAAGGGCATAAAGTCTTATGTTCCTAAAATAATGGGCCTAGAGGCTGGGTTTCCAGGCAGCGGGCAGAGGCCTGTGGTGTAGGTCGGTACCCGGTGCAGGCTGGTGAGTCCGCATAGCAAGATGATCGATTGATGTGTGTATCTTCCGTATTCAAGGTGAGGTGAACCTGTGGCCATTTGTGAGGTGCTCATGGGTACCTACCCACCAATGGTTCGTTGTTAGTTTCTGTACCATCTGTCTGTCTCTTGCAGTATGCCCTGTGAGGAAGGTAGGACAGCTGTCTGCGTCTGTGCCGTTCCCATAGTGGTGTCACATAGGCAACATCTCCACTTTTTCAAACCGCAGTTTAGTAAATATATCCCCTACAGTAATTTGCCAATGTTATTACTATTTGAGGTAGAGGTACAGCCTTGTATTGTCTTACGCCCCTTAGACACCTCCTCTTCTCTTCCTTAACATTTAGTAGTGTTTAATCCCCCTTATCTGTGTCTGCCTGTATGTTAGGTATGAGTGATACCTCTTTTAAAACTACACACATACTCATGCATATTAAATATTGCCTATCCCAATTGTCTTCAGATATAGTGATATCACATTGTCTTTTCCTATGTCACTAATGCATATGATTGTTCAGTCAATCTTTGTCTACCAATACAATGTACCATTGATATAACATATTTTTCTCATTGTGGTTACATTAGTCTTCATCTTATCACCCTTATCAGAGATTAAACTTGTTGTTTGTCGCCCATTACTTACCAGGTGACAGTACTTTTTAATAAACGTACCAAAAGTACCAAGTGGTTTATCCACTTTATAAATATAAATAAATGTATATAATTTGTGTGTGTGTATATTGTAGACCACACTAATGAGACTAAGGTTATATCAATGGAATTTACAACTGTGTACAGTACTTCATGGAATGTATACCACATATTTCTGAGAATAATTCATTAACATCTTTATTTTGAAAAATCGTTATATTATCCCAGGGGTATTGATGGAAAGTGGACGGATGAGCCATGGATCACAGGCTGGCACTTAGTACTAGCAATTGTAATGATTTCCCCATGTCAGGACAATTGATGTTCTGATCAATATCCCACCTTCTTAATTTCGAGATACTGCAGCTGACCACTCCCCGGCTGCTGCACCAGCACTAATTTTTAATGTACCCTGTGTTCTCTTATCCGGCTGAAGCCCTTAGTTCCGAGACATTAACATAGTAACAAGTCACTCACATATAGTGTGCTGGTGCTTTCATAATCCCAAGTATCAGTCAATATTAACATAGACCACATTTATCAACACACACAATTGTTAGAAGCTTTGTTGCAGCACATCATCATCATCATCAGTTATTCATATAGCGCCACTGATTCTGCAACGCTGTACAGAGAACTCGCTCACCTCAGTCTCTGCCCCATTGGAGCTTACAGTCTAAATTCCCTAATATATACATACACACAGAGAGAGACTAAGGGCAATTTTGATAGCAGCCAATTAACCTACTAGTATGTTTTTGGAGTGTGGGAGGAAACCAGAGCACCCGGAGGAAACCCACGCAAACACAGGGAGAACATACAAACTCCACACAGATAAGGCCATGGTCGGGAATCGAACTCATGACTGTGGAATCGAACTCATGTTCCAGTGCTGTGAGGCAGAAGTGCTAACCACTAGGCCACTGTGCTGCCAAATGTCGAAAAATTTCACAGGAAAAGTCAAGATCAAGAGGGTGACACCTGAAAACAGCGGTTAAACAAAGTCCACATTTCCTCACAGATCGCGTATAACTTACATGTGTCAAGGACTAACTTTCTGTTTTTGTTTTTGAAAAAAACTTTTATAAGATTTTGTATGTAAATGGGAGGGGGGGATTTATAGAAATGATAACGGAGCGGCAGGGGGGTGTACAGATTAAGGGAATACCTATAACGTATAAACGGATCCATATGTACGTCAGTCACATGATCAGCTTAGTCAATCTTGTTAAATCTCGACTATCTGCAATGAGGGAACAAACAGGTCTGTTTATCACATTTCATCTAAAACACATAACCACAACTGCAGTCATACAATTTGTTGGGCCTGTCGCTACTATACCAGCAATTAAAATGTATTTTTTTATTATATGAAAAGAACTTTGTGTTACAGATACACGGACTGATAAAGGGTTCAGGCTGCCCAGGGCTAATGCCCTCATAGCACCACCTCGACTTAAACGCCAGGCTAATGGACAGTAGTTAAAAAATCTGACTTTCTTCACCCCCCCCCCCCCCCAGTGTTTATTTTTCTGTGTTTTTTAAACTCGGTTCCACTTGGCTTTTTAAAGGGGTCATGGCAATCTTTGGTACTCATTTAGTTTTCATTGAATTCAGAACAGGAACAGTACAACATAAAGGAGGAATGAAAGAACGCGACTAAAGACAGAGAGGGGGCTGTCTCATCTGTGTCTGTCGCCAACCTCATCTCTCCTACCCGCTTGCCCTCAAGCCATACTTGCCAACTCTCCCGAAATGTCTGGGAGACTCCCGCATTTTGCGAGAGTCTCCTGGACTCCCGGGCGAGTGTGGCAATCTCCCGAATTCTGCCCACTTCACTAGGAAGTGCCCCACTTCCTAGTGAAGTGGGCAGAATTAGATCCCAAACGCCGCGATTCCCGGTGAATCGCGGCATTTAGGCCCGCCCCCCACTGTCAAATGACGTGATTTGATTCATTACGTTGCGGGGCCAAAATGACGCGATTTCGGCGCCCTGTCCCCCGCACGCCCACCTGCTGCAGAGAGTCTCCCGGACACCAACTTAAAAAAGTTGATAAGTATGCCTCAAGCACCCACTCTATGGTGACTCATTGGCCCTGAGTCATTAAGGAGAGCAACGCATTAAAAGAAGTAACTTTGCACCTGGGCTAAACCATTTTAAATTGGAGGGGGAGATAAATTTAAAATGTGGGGGCAGATTTATAGTTGGGGTAGGACATGTCCTAGATAAACTTTAAATTTCAGTGTAAAAATAAAACTATCAATTGTTTGTGTTCTACATGAAAGAACAGCCAGTATTTATCTTATGTGCAAAATAATAAACTAATTTTCACCCCTTGTATTGTAACATGGTTTGTTCGGAGAACATTTACTCCTTTTTTGCCTTAATTTCCTGAATGACTCAGGCCCATTGTCTTCAGCCTTTACCATAGGAATATGTCAAGATTAAAACCTTGCTACATTTTATTTTCATGCTTTCTTTTAACTTTGGAGAACAACTAATTATATTTTAAAATGAATTCCGTTTTTTACCTCTCCCCGTAACATTTTTGTACCCCTGAAAATGTTGTACCCCCCCTCCCCCCAGGATGCAGTCTAGTCGGCTTATTGGATAATCAGGACTTGTACAGATGCTAATCAGAATGTGATATTCTTGTGTAAGGTAAAATCTCACATATTCACTGCAATGATCTTTATCAGTAAGAACAAACTGGCCCAAGCAAATTCCCATTCTGTCCTTTTCTAAACCGTACCCATGTCTAGGTGACCTCGATTACTAGAAATTCCACAATTCCTAGGTCACCGTGTCCTTTACATGCTGCAGATGTGTGGTCACCGCATCCTGGCCTCAAACACTGTCTATTATAGAACAGCGTGAGCGCGGCCTAGGAAGCAGAGAAATACTCATCTCACCTGGCTCTCTGCTCTCTGTAGCGACTGTGCTACTGATGTGTCTGTCTTCCCCCCTGGTACTGCCCATCCCACGTTGCTTTATCAAATGTCACATTGATAAAATATTTGACATCATTGGAACCAACCCACCCAAGGTCTCCTGACATCCCGTCCTTCAATCTGCCAGCGGCCTGTCTGGATCTCTGTGTGTTACAGTGCTGAAGTTACGTCAGTACTTTCAAACATTTAAATACAATTTTGGATCTCTTCCTTAACATTTAGTAGTGTTTAATCCCCCTTATCTGTGTCTACCTGTATGTGGTGGTCAGCTAAGGGGATTTAATAATCTGTAAATTGAATTGCAGTGATCATGTCCACTACACCAAACCTATTTTTGACTTGCATATTTAGCATATTATGTGCTTTGTATCAGTCCTCCTGAACCAGTTTGAAAGAAGCCGCTACTGTTCTGTACTACTGGGGGACCCTGCTTCTTCCTCTATGTAACTCTCAGTCTGTGGCTTCCTGCTGTCTCCGTTCCCCTCCTCACATCATGTCACTGCCCCTGTCACATGCAGCCCTGTCCTCACTAACACATCACTCATCTCCTGATATACTCTGTGCTGCTGGGGACCCTGCTCCTTCCACTATATAACTATCAGTCTGTGGCTTCCTGCTGCCTCCATTCCCCTCCTCACATCATGTCACTACCCCTATCACATGCAGCCCTGTCCTCACTAACACATCACTCATCTCCTGATATACTCTGTGCTGCTGAGGGACCCTGCTCCTTCCCCTATATAACTCTCAGTCTGTGGCTTCCTGCTGCCTCCATTCCCCTCCTCACATCATGTCACTGCCCCTGTCACATGCAGCCCTGTCCTCACTAACACATCACTCATCTCCTGATATACTCTGTGCTGCTGGGGACCCTGCTCCTTCCACTATATAACTCTCAGTCTGTGGCTTACTGCTGCCTCCATTCTCCTCCTCACATCATGTCATTGCCCCTGTCACATGCAGCCCTGTTCTCACTAACACATCACTCATCTCCTGATATACTCTGTGCTGCTGGGGGACCCTGCTCCTTCCACTATATAACTCTCAGTCTGTGGCTTCCTACTGCCTCCATTCTCCTCCTCACATCATGTCACTGCCCCTGTCACATGCAGCCCTGTCCTCACTAACACATCCCTCATCTCCTGATATACTCTGTGCTGCTGGGGACCCTGCTCCTTCCACTATATAACTCTCAGTCTGTTGCTTCCGGCTGCCTCCATTCCCCTCCTCACATCATGCCACTGCCTCTGTCACATGCAGCCCTGTTCTCACTAACACATCACTCATCTCCTGATATACTCTGTGCTGCTGGGGGACCCTGCTCCTTCCACTATATAACTCTCAGTCTGTGGCTTCCTACTGCCTCCATTCTCCTCCTCACATCATGTCACTGCCCCTGTCACATGCAGCCCTGTCCTCACTAACACATCCCTCATCTCCTGATATACTCTGTGCTGCTGGGGACCCTGCTCCTTCCACTATATAACTCTCAGTCTGTTGCTTCCATTCCCCTCCTCACATCATGTCACTGCCCCTGTCACATGCAGCCCTGTCCTCACTAACACATCACTCATCTCCTGATATACTCTGTGCTGCTGGGGACCCTGCTCCTTCCACTATATAACTCTCAGTCTGTGGCTTCCTGCTGCCTCCCTTCCCCTCCACACATCATGTCACTGCCCCTGTCACATGCAGCCCTGTCCTCACTAACACATCACTCATCTCCTGATATACTCTGTGCTGCTGGGGACCCTGCTCCTTCCACTATATAACTCTCAGTCTGTAGCTTCCTGCTGCCTCCATTCCCCTCCTCACATCATGTCACTGCCCCTGTCACATGCAGCCCTGTCCTCACTAACACATCACTCATCTCCTGATATACTCTGTGCTGCTGGGGGACCCTGCTCCTTCCACTATATAACTCTCAGTCTGTTGCTTCCATTCCCCTCCTCACATCATGTCACTGCCCCTGTCACATGCAGCCCTGTCTCTGTCACATGATAAGTACACGTATCACCTGCTGCTGTGGACATTCTTATGATCTGATTGGCTATAGGTTGTTCAACACCCTCCCACAAAACCGAAAACCTGGTGGACAAGAAGGAGATGAATATGTCATACCGTAGGGTGCTCAGACCCTTGTCAATATTACCCTAAAAACAGAAAAGGGATGGTCCTTTGAAAATAGTCCGCATGTATTTGCATACTCCTCACACAGCCAAAGATGACCTCTGTATGGACTATTAGTGTTACCCCAGCAGTCCTCATTGCCGTGGCTGCCTCCGTATATGGGTTTAGTTAACATGTTGTGTAACCAAGTAAAGATGTAAATAATTTGTTGTATCATCAGAACTGATGATTGTGATCAATTTGTGTTTTTACTGTAAAGTGCCCGAAATATGTTTGTTTTATTCTTTTTATGCAACAATCCTTAAAAATGTAACAGATTATCCTAATCCATTAAGAAATGACTGACAGCGCTTCTGAAGTAAGATACATGCTATGCTTTGAACCCCGGAAGATAAATCTTATGTGGTATTTTATCACGTATTGTCAACATATTGTAGATGGGCTTAGTTCACCATTTCAAGGTTTAAGTCAATCCATAAACCAGAATTCTTCCCGTATCAGTAGCTAAAAAATCCATCTGTGTCACTTTCCAAAACAACAAGCATTACGGAACATCACCATCATTTATTTATTTATTTATTTATATAGCGCCGCTAATTCAGCATCCCTGTACAGAGAACTCATTCACATCAGTCCCTGCCCCATTGGAGCTTACAATCTAAATCCCCTAACACACACACACACAGACTAGGGTCAATGTGATAGCAGCCAATTAACCTACTAGTATGTTTTTAGAGTGCGGGAGGAATCTGGAGCATTCGGAGGAAACCCACGCAAACACGGGGAGAACATACAAACTCCACACAGATAAGGCCATGGTTGGGAATCAAACTCATGACCCCTGTATAGATACACTTTCCTCATGGAAAGGCGATCCTGGTTGCTGTGTACTGGATGTGAAAATCTGGTAGTATGGAAGGGGAACGCTGTGACCTGAATCCCATTTTCTAATGTTAGGTCATGTAAAAGGAATATATATTTCCACTGTAAGCTATAAAGACAAGTTGACAAGCTCAGATTTGTGCTAAGGCCACAAAGGTGCACACATAACGTGGCAGGTTCATAAGTACAGGAGTGTAGCAGGGCTGGATTAAGGGAATGGAGGCCCCTGGGCTGGTACTGTGAGCCTCCCCCTCCGATATATATAAATATATAATAGAGCATAATATTATACTGTGAGCCACCCCCCCCCCCCCTCCTGAGCGCTTACTTCCTATTCCTGATCCGTCCTGTCTGCAGGTTGCAGGAGTTCTTCCGTCACTCCCTGTAGTGCTTCCGCAGCATGCAGTGAGCTCCTTACTGAGGACATCTCATGAGAGTGAGACTATGACTCATAGTCTCACTCTCACGAGATCTCCTCAGTAAAGAGATTACTGCCCGCCGCAGAAGTACAACAGTGTCAGCAGGCAGCTAGCAGCATAACATTTGCTGTTAGCTGCCTGCCCTCCTTGACCAGCTGACAGTCTGGGGCGCGGACTCCCCTGGCCCGATGAATGCTGCCGGGGCCCCCAGATGCCCAAGGCTCCTGGGCTCTAGCCCAGTTAGACCTTGTGTTATTCCGGCCTTGGTGTGTAGTGTCAAACAAAAATATCATGTCTCTATTGTCCCCCTTTAATTATAAAGGGGGACAAAATTTAACATGGGATAAAATTTCACTGTGAATTTTCTTATTACTATTTTATTTAAACATTTTACTATTTTCTAATGGTAAATCTCTGCCTATTGCTCGGCTGAGCTGCAACTATCAGCATGTTCGGGGTGAGATGTCTGCTTTAGGTTTCTATATTTAGGTTCTGTGAACTCACAATAAGAACTGAAGTCTGAATGTGAAGCAGATGCACAAGGAAAAAAAATATAATCCTTTCCAAACCATTCAGTACAACAATGTCTATGTTTCATTAGAGTGCAGCCAGTGGACAGGGATTAAGTTGGTGTACGCCGCACTCTGATACTGGATTGTTTGTCTCTTGTGCAGTCTAAATTACTTTGCAGGCAGCTCCCCAGCCTGTATAGTTCAGAAAACCTAATTACTGTTTAAAGAGTCGTCCTGGGATGTGAAAGGTAACAGAATTCTAAAGCTTAAGTATAAATCCTGCTTATGGAAATATGCAGTCAGCAGCTTTGTGATGTATACCATATCTTCCTCCTTCACTGCTTGGTATTTACAGTATCTTGGCTTCCACAGAATTGTGATTTCTTTTTAAAATAATAAAGTAGTAATACATGATAACCCCTTCCTGACCGTGTAACGTAGGAGCCATACCCCATATCTCCAACGTCTCCTTATCAGTGGGTGGTTTACTTGCTTGGAGACTCTGAACTTGAATGGGCTATGAGTAACAACCCTGTTTCAAGAGTATTGGTTGGGTACTATTAGAATCTGTTTTTGGTCGTAGACCCCTGAAATCAGTGTTGCAACTTTAATTTCCTTCGGGGCTTCCAGTGCAATGATCACTATAGTCCCTATGAGGGAGAGTGCCAGGATCTAAGTTCTTACATTATTAGAGTATGTATTACCATGCTCTAATATGAGCTTGGGTGAAACGAACAGTCATTATCCCAACAAAACCCGCTTTGATATGTGTGACGTGTGTGTGTGTGTGAAAGGATTAATCAACACAGTACTGCCTAAACCCTCCCGGCAAAACAAGATTATTTGAAACGAGTATTCTTTGAGAACACAAAGACAGAACGTTATTAAATGTGATATAATATGACAAGAAATAGTCAAAATGCTTATTGATAAATGCAAATCAAATTTTATGATAAAAACAGGAACTTCAGAATTGTTTTTACGTACTTCCTGGTGTTATCTGTGACCTAGGAAATTCTAGAAGAATTGGACAGTTTGTCGGCAACAGGTGGAACCTAGAAACTAGAAAGCAATGACCTTATGTTGCAAATTGCCAACTATATTTTCCTTTGTCCAAATTCCTTCCATCTGTGACAAGGAAAAGGTCGGCCCTCAGGCTGATCATTGGACTGGGCCAGACTTAAAATTCTATAAATTATAAATATAAAATAGACCACAATATTCATCCAGACCATGTAAAAGGACATTATGTGGACACATTTAACATATTTCCTCAAGTAAATTTATTAGATTATGAAGCTACACAAAGGTCTTCCCAAACATATATGTATATAATTATTCTTTTGACCAGTTATGTTTCTCATAAGGACATAAATATGCTGAACTTTAAATGACCCAAATACTTGGATACATTATTACATTAATAAAGTATTCAATAATACATTACATTAAAATAATACAATATATTTATTTCTCCCGCACCTGATGATTGCATTTCAAAGAAGTCAGCAAATTTTGGATCAGCAACGTTTTGGATTTCTCTTTCAGCAAACACAGCAACCCCGTGTCTGCCCTGTGGCACTGCATGACTTGTCTGGGAAACAACATATTCATTTCAAGGCTCACATAGTTAGGCTATAATCATGACAGTCAATTACACATATGTAGCCCCATAAATGTCATTTTGTGATGTCATATTTTTGTGTGCTCCAGTTTATATGTGAAGTTCATAATTTTGTGGGGCAAGATGACTTAACTGCAGTGGCTGCTAAATTTTGCATTCTCTGATGTGAGGAGCTGGGCTGATCGGTGAACTCCGTCACCGGGACACTTTTTCTCTACATACTGTACCTAAATGCATAACCTCATTTTTTTGGTGGGATGAAATAATTAAATGAGAGCCAAGGTTTAGAGAGGACAAATTAAGGAGGGGGGGAGGTGGTATACTCAGTTTAGCAGGGGGCAATAAAGCTCTTTACCCATACAAAACAACCTAATTTTTACAAGTCTTCTGTAGGTGTCGGAAATTGGGAGTCATGCTACTTTTTCAATGTTATACCTTTTGCACCTCCCATGTGCATTTGATGCAGGAAAGTATCATCATCACCATTTATTTATATAGCGCCACTGATTCCGCAGCGCTGTACAGAGAACTCACTCACATCAGTCCCTGCCCCATTGGAGCTTACAGTCTAATTTCCCTAACATACACACACAGACACACAGACAGAGAGAGAGACTAGGGTCAATTTTGATAGCAGCCAATTAACCTACCAGTATGTTTTTGGAGTGTTGGAGGAAACTGGAGCACCCGGAGGAAACAGACGCAAACACTTATATTTGTATACCACAAATTCCCCAGTAATAAACTAATTAATAAGTAAAAAGATGTACACTACTTTTGCCATCCTGACATAACCAACAGTATTTAAATAGAACAATGTAAAAAATTGTCATTAACCAAGTGGGGTGATCATTTGCAATACTATAGATCCCAGGACAACTTTACATAGCTGTTGTGTGCCCAACACTCTGCACAACGTACAATTGGGAACGCAGTAATAAAATAAGGGTGGGTAACTATTGACAGACTTGGAGATAAGAGATCCCTGCCAGCAAGCGTACAATCTATGGTATTATAAGAGAAGGGACATTTATGCATGCTGGTTAAATTACCCTAACTGACAACTAAGCTATTGGTATTGAATGTTTAAACATTCTGCTATAGTAATATAATAAATACAAATAATAAAATAATGACTCATTTTAGGGAAATATTAAAAAAAAAAAACAATAAAAAAGTAAATCACACACAAGAGCACGTACTAAAACATTTCAACATACTTTTATTTGACCCACAAACAAAGACCAAAACTTTAATAAAGTACACATATATCCCATCTCTATAATTGTTAAAGGCTGCAGAATAAAATTTTGGGAGTATTTCAAGGATTTATTTCATTGTGTGTAACATAGCTTGAGGATGAATCCTGGAAAACAGAACTCGTCTAACTAGACAAATACAATCTGACTGCTTATTGGTTGTTATGGTTTTAGTGCAGATTTGCACCTTCTGATAACACCCACCAGGTAAAAATGGAAAAACCATTTGGCACAATTATTAAATGGCCTGGAAGGCCGCTTACTTAGTAAATTAGATGTAAAGATTCGGCAGAGATAAACTTGTGAAAATGAAGGTAATAATAAAATACATATAGCATGTGATAAAAGATTAGTGCAATTTCGCCACAAGATTAACTAAACAAAAATACAGTAATATATGGAGATGTTCACTGACCCCCGTGTTCTGGTTTTGATTTTGGATCTGGATTAACTTCGTGTTTTGGTTTTGGATTATGATTTTTTTCTGAAATCCCTATTTTTTTTTGTTAAAATCACATATTTTTGCTTCCCCCCCTACATTATTATTAACCTCAATAACACTAATTTCAAGTCATTTGCAGTAAATTTTGACCACCTCACAGGTCACAATATTATTTTCATACACTTTCAGACAAAGACTGCAGATTTAGAAGACCAGGCCTGCCAGACCTATTATTTGTATTTCAGTAATGACAAATAGCAATGAAGCAATGGAGCTCTCCTCTTTGTGTGTCACCTATATAACACAGTACAATGTGACTGCAGATTTAGAAGACCAAGCCTGCCAGATCTATTAATTCTATTTCAGCAATGACAATTGGCAATGGAGCAATGGAGCTCTCCTGAATGTCACTGGAGACTTTGAAGAACACTGCTACCCCTCCTCTTTCTTTTCTACCTATGACGCTGCCCAACTGCACTACAGACTGCCAAGAACTGTGCTACCCCTTCTGTGTCCCTCTGTGAAATGGTGCTTGATCGCCGTGGAGGGCGGTACTCATAGAATCCAAATCTCACGAGATCCGACGACGTAACAATGACGTTTTGCTTCGTTTTCAATTCCAAGGGCACGCGAAAGCCGAGCTCGGCTCGGTACTCGGATCTGCTAAGTTCGGGAGACTCCCGAATTTCTGGGAAACCTCCTGGACTCCCGCGAGAGCAGAGCAATCTCCCGGATCCCGAATAGATTTGTAATTTACATGGAGGGGTGGAGCTTAGTGACAAGAATCATCCGTCATCTCGGCACCACCCCCTGCTGGTATGTGGCAAATGGCTATGACCAAGTAGGGGCCTGGCTTAGTGGAACGATTTTCTGAGCCCCGCCCCCACAGGCCCACCTGCCCCTGGACCTCCCGGAACCCAAAACAAAAAAGTAGGCAAGTATGTTTAAATACAGCAGATTTGGCTGGAACAAACTCTTCCTTTAGCCAGTGCTATAATACCTCTCAAAAGCAATATCACAGTCCGGGTCAGAGGTTTTAATAACACAGTTTGATATCTTACTTAAATAACTTGAACATAACAAAGCAAAATAAATGTATCCCTCTTTATATGAGTCCAGCTGACATCTCCTGGGCAATGGAAAGTGCAAGTGCAAAGGTGCTTATTTCTGGGCTGGCTGCAAACATCCCTCAGGACAACAATTCAGCCATACGTTCAGTGGCTCTTTATGGGAAGATCCTTCATTAGTTCAGCCAGAAGTCACACATCACTTCTCTCTCTAGCCAGTCTGTTTTGGCTCCTCCCCTTTTCCCCAAGAATCTCTCTGAAGCCTTTTAGTACATTATTGGGCTCTAGAGAGCAACCTGGGCTGTAGTTTGCTGTCTGTTCACCCAAAAATGGCCGACACAATTTGCATTTAACTTCCCAGAGGCACTCTGGGGAACTATCATTTTCTGAATGAGTATATACAGTATTATACCTGTGATTTGCAGGGTATTACACTATGGTATTGTTTGCCCGTACCCACCAGCCAGCTGGGACAATAAGGACTACAGGTATTTGTCGATTAGGCCACCAGAGGCGTCCGTCACATGGGCTCCTCTCATTGCAGTATCTTTCACTCACTTTGATAATAATTTTCTGAGTGTTGCCAACAAAAAAAGTTAAACTTTTCTATGGTAATTAATCCAGTTTTCGGCGTATTTCTCCTCTAATAACAAGGTCTGGTTCACTGCAAGGTTGCTGAGTATGTCTGCTAGACAGAAACTCCTAGGAAAGCCATTAGTAAAGTGTCAAGATTATGATTAGACCAGGTAATTAGAAACTTGTTAACGAGATAAGAATATGCTTATCCTTCCCACGGAACAGCTAATTAGCTTCTAAAGCATTTTGGAATTGTCTTGTAGTCAGTGATCCCTTCTTTAAAAAATGACTTTGCAGTTCTTGGTCAGATATCCTGAACACCGAGTCATCTCCCTTTCTTCTCATGTTACTGTTATTACTACTGTCATTATGGCGTTTTCTTTAGACTTTTCGTTCTTGAAAATACTTTGTCAATAATAAATTACTAAAATTAAATTTTTTCTGCGTCTTCTGTTTAATTTTTTGTTATGTTTGTAGCACTTATACTATATACGATGTGTTTTGCTGAAATGTGTTTTATTCAACATTAGCAGCATTTGTTTATTATGAAGTATGTAAGAAACATTGTATCACAATAGGAAACGGAATTGTGCTCTCTTCATATGCAAGTGATGCAGTGATAGACAGATGCAGAGCCCAGGGTGACATATTCTGCAGCTATCATTAGCTCTCGCTAATGAGATATCCTCACAGAACACTTCTGCTTCTCCAGCAGGGCTTTATGTGGAGTTATACAACACTGCTCCTGCCAGTGGCAATTTGCCATCTTCTACATTTCATTTCTAGATAGTAGAAGTCATATTAGTTTTATGACATGAATGTATGAAAAACTTCTGCAAGATATATCCTTAGGTTTGATGAGCATAGCATAATAGCATAATTTATATTTGGTGAGTAGTGATGTCACATAGCTTATTAATAGTTGTCAACATGTTAAAGTAATTTCATCATCATCATCATCATCATCATCAGTTATTTATATAGCATCACTAATTCCACAGTCTAAATTCCCTATCATACACAGACCGAGAGAGACTAGGGGCAATTTAATAGCAGCCAATTAACCTACTAGTTTATGTTTGGAGTGTGGGAGGAAATTGGATGCCCGGAGGAAACCCACCTAAACACAGGGAGAACATACAAACTCCACACTGATAAGGCCATGTTCGGGAATTGAACTCATCACCCCAGTGCTGTGAGGCAGAAGTGCTAACCACTGAGCCACCGTGCTGCCCGTGGCTACTTGTTTAATGTTGAGCTAATGCAAACCGTTCCTAAATATGAGGATCAAACTTGTATATAATGTGTATGATAAATAATAATGTACTCCCTCTTGTAAAATGTGTGTGTATATATATATATATATATATATATATATATATATATATATATCTATCTATCTATCTATCTATCTATCTGTAAGCAGTGTGTGTTCCTGTTCGTCACGTGATTCAGTGTTGGGCCATATCCAGCCATGTTTGCCCCTCTACGTATAAGAGCAATGACTGTTTCATTATCTCCTGGCCAACAGTGTTAAAATGTGATTGACTGGAGGTAGCCCAACCCATATATATATATATATATTATTTGGATGGAGTAGAATGTCCGTCCTTATTGCCATCTGTTGGGGGGTTAGGGGATTACAAGTCCCAGTATGCCCAAGGATAAGTAATCAGTCACAAGTTCATGCAATAGATAGTTACCACAGTCTGTGTCTGGGGGTACTGAGTTGAGCTTATGAATAGAATACCAGGAATCACAAACTAGTAAGATGCATAGCTAAGTGTCAGGAGCCACGGGGCTGGTGCGCTGTTGTCATATGGGCCACGGGGCTGGTGCGCTGTTGTCATATTGGCCACGTGGCTGGTGCGCTGTTGTCATATTGGCCATGTGGCTGGTGCGCTGGAGGACGACACACCTAGATATGTGTGACCAGCAGAATGCAAGGCGGATGAAATCCTAACATTAGCGCGAGCTGGAGCTAAATGAATGACACTGAGGCAGGCGCGGGCTGGGAGAGGGAAGCCCGGGGGGCACACAGACAGCCGCATCGCATGAAACGGGATGCGGCCGCGTCATCAATGATGCGGCCGCATCATCAATGACGCGGCCGCATCCCCTGTCACGTGATGCCCCCTGGCCCTAATAGTGCTGCCCCCCTGCTCCCCGGGCCGGCCCACCCCTGCACTGAGGGGTAGATTTACTAAACGGCAGGTTTTGAAAAAGTGGAGATGTTGCCTATAGCAACCTATCAGATACTAGCTGTCATTTTGTAGAATGTTCTAAATAAATGAAAGCTGGAATCTGATTGGTTGCTATAGGCAACGTCTCCACTTTTTCAAACCTGTAGTTTAGTAAATATACCTCCGAGTCTCATTTACTCCCTGCATGGATCTCTCATTACCCACCACCTAGTGGGGCCTGGAAGGATCCCAGCACTTTTCAGCATGTGACTTCCAGCCTCTAGAGGGGGAAGGATGACACTTTTTGTCCCCTCCTCCATCCAGTGACTATACAGTGGTTACCCCACTTTTCTGCTTTAGAATGATGAACAGTCCAGCGTGGTTAGCGCTGGAGTGGGGATAATGATCCATTTTTGTAATTATTGCTTCTTTTCAGTGCTGAGGCCACGTGACTTTTTCTGGTTTAAATCTGCTATTGCTTTACATAGATTTGTACCATGTTGTCAGCTTCTGCATCTGGATAGTGAACGTCACCACCGAACACTTATAGCTTTAAACTTGCCGCACCTCACCGGGAGTCTCCCGGACATTCCGGGAGATTTGGCAGGTATGTTTACAGTATGTAACAGGTGTAAGTATAATTGTCATAAATGAGATTATAAAGTTACAAATGAACAGCAATTATTTTGTGTGCTGTCATTGGTTATCACATAACCTCTACTAATCTCCGATAGCCAATCAGAAGCCACCTATGGAATGACAGGAAGTATGGAGGGATGTCCCAGAATACACAGAGAAAGCATATCCTCTATATACGTAAGTTGGAGGATCACCTACTGTACCTCATCAATGTGAATTATTACTGAACACTCTCTATGTCAGCCTTTTCCTACAGCCTTATTGTATATAATACACAAATTCATTTTTCACTTGACATCCCCATAATGTCCTAGTAAAATACAAAATGGCAAAATTACACAAACACAAACCTCCAGAGGGACGTGGTGGAAGATATGAGTAAAATGTTTATTTCATGCTGGCAATTAAAACCCTTTTTTTTCCTCCTTGAGAAAAATAATTACAACGTAGATTGACACATTGATTCACGAGGTAGGCCATAAAAAATACATGAGAACGCAGGCAGTAAATTATACATCATATGCAGCATGATGTTTAATTAGGGAGATCTAGGAGCGTGCCTTAAATAGCCTTTCTATAGGAAGGTGAATTTATTAAATGGCTGATAATTGAGTGCTTTTTCCTGCTTACTAATCTTTACTAGTTAAGTCTTTATTTTATTGCAGCACATAAACTACTATGTACTTTGTTGTGTGTACTTTGTTGCATATAGAAGAATAGTTTGGCAGAAACCAAGGCTTTACCTATCCGCCGTAGTGTCTATATGTACTTGCAGGTACAGTATGATGACTTGTGCTTATAGATCAGAGCAGTGTAATCTGTAATGCACAAGCAGTAGCTGGGTTGGTTGCATGACAGACTTATGCTGACACATATATGTATGGCTTAAAAATAAGGACTCTCACTGTTTAGAGTTAGGACCATCCTATTAGCAGAAGCGCCGTGATGTGGCGGGTGGCTTACCATACATTTTGCAAATGTGTGCAGCTGAGATTTTTGCATTTTTATGTACAAATATGTATAGCAGCTCCTATGCTGGTTATAGGAGTGTGCTGGGGGATTTTCCTCTGTGTTTGTTCCTTTCAGGATAACCCCACCCTTTCAAGCACCTGCTATGAGCCTATAAATTGATTGAGCAACTTCCACTTCTGTTTTGTTTGTTTGAGAGGCATGTTTGGCATCAGTAGCTGATGGGGAGTGCTGTTTGCTGTATTGCCATTTGGAGGAGTTTGGGGTACCTTGTAACGCCCCCTGCGGGGAAAGACAGGGACAGACGCAACAGAAAAGAACTCACCTTGTAAACGATGGTCACCTCCAGTCCGCTTCCGATTTCCCAGCTGCGATCTAATCCCAGCAGATCCGCAGCCGCAGTCACCTCCAATCACGTCCCTCTAAGATAGAGACAGGGATTACGGCCGTGCCTACCAGGTAAGGGCTGTCCGAGACTACGGCAAAGGACAAGGACACGGTCAGTCCAAGCTCCTTGCCGCCTCCTCACTTTGTTCTTGCCAAGACGCAGGGGACTACAGGCACTGAAGGCCAAGACTAATCCGAGGACTAATCCCGCCTCAAGTACCTCACACACCTGCCGGTGAGGGCCTAACCGAAAGGGGGAATCGAGCGTGATACTCACCGGGACACTCCCACTTCCGATCCGGTTCTCCTGCACCTTCCCGACTCCTGCGGATGACAAGAACACACAGCCTCCCACTACGCTCTCCGTGAGACTAAGATGGCACCCACCAAACTGGACTGACTACAACAGCGACCCGACCCTAACAACGTTCTAATGGTCGGCAACGCAACTACGTCAAAACACTAGGACTAACTAAGTGTGGTGCACTAACGGAACTACTCAGTTACACGCTACGGGGAACACCAGCCGGTGTTCACAGCCTAAACCGGAGGGCGGTTCCTAACCCCCTCACCCAGGTCGTACCAAGAAGCTGCCTTCTTGCTATGGAGTCACACACAGGCCCTAAGTACGGGTTCTTTAAGCCCGGCTGAGGCTCAGTAGAACAGCACACTAACCCGCGGGCCGACTGCCGCACGGAACAGCCGATCGAACTGAACCGCCCGACTGCCTGTACTCGGGTATCTCACACGTGTCCCTACGTCCGGAACCACAGGTCCACCTGCACGGAACCGGCCTTGAGGACCCTTGATCAGAACCACGGCCGCCCCTGGAACTGCCTCAAGGTGTGCTGCACTGCCACCAACTCACTCAGCCACCCCCCTCTGGGTACCAGTGTGACCCCGGGACCTAAGGGACAGGAAAACTACGTGTGTTCTCCCCTGACTATGTGTATGCTGGTACCTACACTTGTCCCCCACAGCACGGGTTAGCACAGGAAAACCACAGGAAACAAGAGCCTACCTTTAATGGGGGCCTGACGTCTTGCCCCTGGACACCGTTATATAGCACACCAAAATACTGTAATGTAAACTACACTCGCCACACAGACAGAATAAATAGATACAGTATACAGTACCTTGCCCGCTACTTACCCGAACACACCGCTATTAGCCAACCAGCAGGTTGCTACAGCACCACCGGAGCCTACGCTCGACCGTACCTCCTAACCACGTGTGCTCACCTCACACAGGACCGCGCCTACTCTCACGAGGCTCACACGCCTCTACCACACACCACCAGGGCCTTATGCCCTACACACCATGGGTCTCTGCCCAGCTACACACAGAGCCTTGTGCTCTGATTAATGGGCCTCAGCCCCCTCTCTACCTCAGGGCTCTGAGCCCACTCACTAGGGCCTTATGCCCTACTACCTAGGGGTCCTAGCCCCTGCCTACCGAGGCCTGTGGCCTCCCTAACTAACTGAGGGCCTTGTGCCCTTAATAGCCTACAGGCTACCAGCCTCTAACCAGGCCCTCTGGCCTTCCTATGGCCTCTAGGCCACTCACTACCTAAGGGCCTTGTGCCCTTGTATACCTGGGGCTCAGAGTCCCCCCTCACTAGCTAACAGGGGCTTGTCCCCTTTTATATCAATATACTAATGGCCTACTGGCCCACTACTTCGTTGGGGCCTAGTGCCCAGGTCCCTGGGCCTTGTGCCCCTAATTTAACGTGCCACGGGCCTTGTGCCCGACTGTGCCCACGGGCCTAGTGCCCGACTTTATCGTTGAGTATACTTACCTGCTCTGCGCAGGATACTCAACTTGCCACGCCGTCTTCTGTTTCTTTCTCCGGGTCTTCCAGACCCTCCAGCCGGCGGCGCCTCTTCTCCGCTTCGGCGCTGGGTCTCCTGTTGCAGCTGGGGCGGGGGCGCTCTCAGCCCTGACAAGGGCTCCCCGCCGGCGATCTCCGCTCCGGCGGCTTGCTTGAAGTCTTCTGGCGGCAGGGTAGCTCACGGCCCTTACAAGGGCCCCCTGCCGCCGCTGCTGCTGGCTCAGTTGCTGGACGTCTGGAAGAGACGTCCTCTCTCTTCTCCGCCGACGGACTTCTGGCAAAATGGCGCCACCCGGCGACTTATATAGTCGCCGGCGTGACGTCATTAGCCGGCGCGAGCGCTGATTGGCTCGCGTCGGCGCCAATCTTTTGAATGGCCGGGCGCGAGCCGCGATTGGCTCGCGCATCCGGCCGCTGATTGGCCAGCGGGGAAAGATGAGCCCTGATTGGCTCATCCTTCCCCCGCGCACAGGACCTGCAAGAAAGAAGTTATACTCACCGCCGCTGGATCGATGGACGGGTAAGTTCTTCTTCTCTTCTTTCTTCCTGCTGGGCACCATCGGGGACCTCTTCAGCCCCTCCAGGGGCACAGCGCTGCCGGACATCTTCGCCCTCTTCACGGGCACCGGCTCCGGCATCTTCTGTCCCTCCACATTTCCGCCGCCTTTTTCCATTGTGGTCCCCACAATCAACGTCTTCTCCTCTACGTCCACCTCCAAGGGTCGCTTACCGGCATCCCTGACTTGTGTCCACCGGGTCCTTCGCGGTAAAGCCCTCTCGCGCAGGATCCACACCATCCTGGCAACTTCCTCGCCCGAAGTCGGTATCCAGGGAGTCTCTTCCTCGGCGCATGCCGGAACCTCCCATCCGTCCGATACCTCCTCGGTTGTGCGGGAAGCTTCTTCAGAAGGTGACAACATCCACCACTCTCCAGCTGCGCTCTCTAAAGTACAGTCTTCGTCAGGCAGTACTTCTTCAGCAGCTCTCTCTTCCGGGGTACTGATGGCTTCCACCCTCTCAGGTACCACCGGGCAGACATCTTCACATGTCTCCGGACACAACGTTGCCCCGTGGAGGGTCTGCTCAGTTCTCCCTTCGTCTTCAGGGACCAACTCTTCCACAGCCACGGACAAGTCGTCTGACGTATCCGACGTCTCCAATACCCCAGCTCCAGCATCCGGCTGTCGTGGGTATTCTTGTCGCGAATCTTGCTTGGACGGGACGATCACCTGCGATCCGACAGTCAGCAGGCTCTGCCGATCCTTCCCTCCAGATTCCGACTTCTCTTGAGACCATGGATGGAAGGCTTCCTCGTCCTTCCACTCGAAGACTTCTACGTCTTCCCATTCATCGGAGACTTCTTCGTCCTCCCATTCACCAAAGAGCTCCTCGGCAACTGGGCACTGGTATGCGAAGTGTCCAGGCAACCCACACTTCCAGCACAGCATTTCTTCCACCGGTTGCCGTTTAGTACCTTTGTTCTTCTTCTTCCTTGTCTCACAACGTTCCAGGATTTGCTTCGTGAACGCTGCCACTTCGTCACGAGAGATGACACAGCTGTATCCCTCGTACAGCGGAATGATCCCCCGATGAGCCATCGTTGATCCTGCCGACTACGCCAAAATGTAACGCCCCCTGCGGGGAAAGACAGGGACAGACGCAACAGAAAAGAACTCACCTTGTAAACGATGGTCACCTCCAGTCCGCTTCCGATTTCCCAGCTGCGATCTAATCCCAGCAGATCCGCAGCCGCAGTCACCTCCAATCACGTCCCTCTAAGATAGAGACAGGGATTACGGCCGTGCCTACCAGGTAAGGGCTGTCCGAGACTACGGCAAAGGACAAGGACACGGTCAGTCCAAGCTCCTTGCCGCCTCCTCACTTTGTTCTTGCCAAGACGCGGGGGACTACAGGCACTGAAGGCCAAGACTAATCCGAGGACTAATCCCGCCTCAAGTACCTCACACACCTGCCGGTGAGGGCCTAACCGAAAGGGGGAATCGAGCGTGATACTCACCGGGACACTCCCACTTCCGATCCGGTTCTCCTGCACCTTCCCGACTCCTGCGGATGACAAGAACACACAGCCTCCCTCTACTCTCTCCGTGAGCCTAAGATGGCACCCACAAAACTGGACTAACTACAACAGCGACCCGACCCTAACAACGTTCTAATGGTCGGCAACGCAACTACGTCAAAACACTAGGACTAACTAAGTGTGGTGCACTAACGGAACTACTCAGTTACACGCTACGGGGAACACCAGCCGGTGTTCACAGCCTAAACCGGAGGGCGGTTCCTAACCCCCTCACCCAGGTCGTACCAAGAAGCTGCCTTCTTGCTATGGAGTCACACACAGGCCCTAAGTACGGGTTCTTTAAGCCCGGCTGAGGCTCAGTAGAACAGCACACTAACCCGCGGGCCGACTGCCGCACGGAACAGCCGATCGAACTGAACCGCCCGACTGCCTGTACTCGGGTATCTCACACGTGTCCCTACGTCCGGAACCACAGGTCCACCTGCACGGAACCGGCCTTGAGGACCCTTGATCAGAACCACGGCCGCCCCTGGAACTGCCTCAAGGTGTGCTGCACTGCCACCAACTCACTCAGCCACCCCCCTCTGGGTACCAGTGTGACCCCGGGGACCTAAGGGACAGGAAAACTACGTGTGTTCTCCCCTGACTATGTGTATGCTGGTACCTACACTTGTCCCCCACAGCACGGGTTAGCACAGGAAAACCACAGGAAACAAGAGCCTACCTTTAATGGGGGCCTGACGTCTTGCCCCTGGACACCGTTATATAGCACACCAAAATACTGTAATGTAAACTACACTCGCCACACAGACAGAATAAATAGATACAGTATACAGTACCTTGCCCGCTACTTACCCGAACACACCGCTATTAGCCAACCAGCAGGTTGCTACAGCACCACCGGAGCCTACGCTCGACCGTACCTCCTAACCACGTGTGCTCACCTCACACAGGACCGCGCCTACTCTCACGAGGCTCACACGCCTCTACCACACACCACCAGGGCCTTATGCCCTACACACCATGGGTCTCTGCCCAGCTACACACAGAGCCTTGTGCTCTGATTAATGGGCCTCAGCCCCCTCTCTACCTCAGGGCTCTGAGCCCACTCACTAGGGCCTTATGCCCTACTACCTAGGGGTCCTAGCCCCTGCCTACCGAGGCCTGTGGCCTCCCTAACTAACTGAGGGCCTTGTGCCCTTAATAGCCTACAGGCTACCAGCCTCTAACCAGGCCCTCTGGCCTTCCTATGGCCTCTAGGCCACTCACTACCTAAGGGCCTTGTGCCCTTGTATACCTGGGGCTCAGAGTCCCCCCTCACTAGCTAACAGGGGCTTGTCCCCTTTTATATCAATATACTAATGGCCTACTGGCCCACTACTTCGTTGGGGCCTAGTGCCCAGGTCCCTGGGCCTTGTGCCCCTAATTTAACGTGCCACGGGCCTTGTGCCCGACTGTGCCCACGGGCCTAGTGCCCGACTTTATCGTTGAGTATACTTACCTGCTCTGCGCAGGATACTCAACTTGCCACGCCGTCTTCTGTTTCTTTCTCCGGGTCTTCCAGACCCTCCAGCCGGCGGCGCCTCTTCTCCGCTTCGGCGCTGGGTCTCCTGTTGCAGCTGGGGCGGGGGCGCTCTCAGCCCTGACAAGGGCTCCCCGCCGGTGATCTCCGCTCCGGCGGCTTGCTTGAAGTCTTCTGGCGGCAGGGTAGCTCACGGCCCTTACAAGGGCCCCCTGCCGCCGCTGCTGCTGGCTCAGTTGCTGGACGTCTGGAAGAGACGTCCTCTCTCTTCTCCGCCGACGGACTTCTGGCAAAATGGCGCCACCCGGCGACTTATATAGTCGCCGGCGTGACGTCATTAGCCGGCGCGAGCGCTGATTGGCTCGCGTCGGCGCCAATCTTTTGAATGGCCGGGCGCGAGCCGCGATTGGCTCGCGCATCCGGCCGCTGATTGGCCAGCGGGGAAAGATGAGCCCTGATTGGCTCATCCTTCCCCCGCGCACAGGACCTGCAAGAAAGAAGTTATACTCACCGCCGCTGGATCGATGGACGGGTAAGTTCTTCTTCTCTTCTTTCTTCCTGCTGGGTACCATCGGGGACCTCTTCAGCCCCTCCAGGGGCACAGCGCTGCCGGACATCTTCGCCCTCTTCACGGGCACCGGCTCCGGCATCTTCTGTCCCTCCACAACCTCTTGGTAAGTTAGCTCTCAATTTAAAAGCACATATATGTATGGTCCAAAAATATGGACTCTCACTGTTTAGAGTTAGGACCATCCTATTAGCAGAAGCGCCGTGACGTGGTGGGTGGCTTAACATACATTTGCAGCTGAGATTTCTGCATTTCTATGTACAAGTAGAAATAGCAGCTCCTTTGCTGATTATAGCCGTGTGCGGGGGGATTTTTCCTTTTATGCTGACACAGAGTATCCACTTACAGAAGGACTGTTACGGCCTTATTCGATCTCTTCAGTGCAGGATACGGTATTGTTGTCAGCTTATGAAGCGCTACTGAGTTGGTTTCACTAAAACAATAAGTATGATTAGGGAAATTTCATTATAATGAAATTACGTTATTAGTTCCTAGTGAAAGGACTAGCTGTACAATATGGATGCCAACCCTGTGTGAAGGGGACAACTAACTTCCCATCAGTCCAAAGAGTCTTGATTTTTGAGGCCAAAAGGGGCTTACATGTGTCATGGGTTTCACCCAGAAGAAGAAATAAAGAAATAACAAAATATTCCAGTAGGGGACACTTTGGGGTTATGCACATTTAATAATATTTTTTTTTTTAAAAAAAATAATAATTATTTAGCAGATTTCAATTACAAACATAAACAATAAAAACATAAAAGCCAATAAACAAAACAATAAAGCAGATATACAATCTGAAAAGTAGTATGTTTCAGTTTTTAACTTTTTTCTTTTTAACCTTTTAATAGGGGGACCTAATTAGGGGGCAGGGGGCAGACATGAAATTAAGGTATTTAAGGCAGGGGTCCTAAGAGCGGCTTAACACAGTGGATGGGGTGATTATAGCCTGATCAGGAAGTATCTAAGTGCTTTACTGGATGGAGTGAAGTTTGGACTGTAGGGATAGCAGGGTGACCAATCCTGATGGAATGTATCCTTTTATCACGCAGGTGGTAGGTAATAATCTCTATATGTGACATAAACCAAATATAGATTTTCAATGCAGAAACCCGGGATCACCAAGTCTTGAAAGTCAGGCATCTGGCAGCAGAAAGAATATGAGAAGCAACTTGTGCCGATTTCTTATGAGCATCCTGGAGAAGATTGTAAAGGAGGAAGTACCATGGGTCCTTATGGACAAGACATGGAAGTAGCAAGGAGAGTTGAGCACCGATTCTGTTTCAATAGGAGGATATCTTAGGGCAGGGCCACCAGGTATGTACAAATATGCATTATTCTTATTTAGTGTAGAAATTGAACTGTTGGTCACAATTTCTCTAATAATAGCCCAATTGTCCTCCTCAGGGGGTGACCTAGGTCTCTCTCCCTCTCATGCCTCTTTCCGGGAGCTAATATAGCTTCTATGACAATACTATACAGGGAGGAAATCATCCTCTACAGAGGAGAGACGAGACACAGCTTCTCAAATGGAGATATAGTTGGGGGTCCGTCCGGAGAGACCGTAGAAAATGTCTAAGTTGTAGATAGTTAAAGAATTATGAGGTGAGATCAGGGAATTTGGCTGGTAGATCATGTAAGGAGAGACACTCGGTTCATGAGGTCCTCAGCAAAGCATAAACCTGCGAGTAGGTGCTGGAGAGGTCCGAAGGTAAGTTGGAGTTGTCCAAAAGGGGTGGGATGATGGGGGATTATTTAATAATACATTTTATTATATATTAAAAATGATGTATTGAAAATCTTCCTCCCGTCTTCCTGTAAGGATTCCTAACCTTTATGGGTGTGATCTACGACAGATTTCACAGGACAACACCTTTTATTCCACCCCAATAATTTAGAAGCTCGAGTCACCCAAAATAACAGAATAATTGGGAATAATTTTTTGTAACTGTTTTTCCTTATAAAAAAGGAAGTACAGGGCGGATTTTATGGCCCGAGTAGACTCCAACCATCAATAAATTTAGTGACAGTCCGAAAAAAATTTCAGCAACAAAATAGACATTAGTAATCAATATGAAAACCCCTGACAGTTCCACCACACCAATGGTTTTGGGTCTAAATAGGATTACTAGCCCCTTATTTTGAGTCCCTGTGTCCCCATTTCTTGGTACACTTAGTTCACTCTTTGATACATTTTAAAATGACGTCTGTAAAATAAATATATGGTTGCCAGTGAAGTAGACCAGGTATGTGCAAGGCATAGATCAAATATTTTGACTAACTACAAATCTCAGCATGTCTTGATAACCATTTGCTGGATGGTCATGCTGGGACTTATAGTTCCCCATCAGCTTTGGGGCCGCAAGTTACCTAACAATTCAGTAGAATAATAAGATTGATCTTACATTAAAGTCACTTTTGTGCACTCTGTGCTCTTAATTTGAATATCAACTGGAAATCCACACGAACAAAGTTCATTAACCAAACATTTAGCTTAACAATTACATCTTAGACACAGCTTGAAATGTAATCTTAACAAATTCTGTCATTTGTCAAGTCCACTGTGGAGATTAATGTGCGACTGCTTTTGAATTCTTAGAACTACAGGGATTACTTAATATCAATTCTTAAAGTACATTAGTAATTCAGACAGGTTTTAAAATGAATTCATGTTTAAATGTCTATTTTTTTACCTAGATATTAAGAGATCAGATCAACCCCCCAGCAATAAAGTGGATTTCTGTGCTTGACAGTCATCGTCAATGAGACTTGTGAAAGGGATGGGACGCTCGTGACCACTGCATGTGATTGGATGGGAGATGTGTTTAATCATGAACTGCCCTCTTCGACCTGTAATGCCCCACAAGACGTACTGACATAGAGGAGGGCAACAACTCTGGAGAAACGTATCTCTCTGCTCTTGACTTAAACATTTTTACTTACACCCTTGTCTAACCTTTATGTCATTGAAATTCTGCAGATCAATGGCAGTCAGTGTGAATCAGATACCTGGATCTATAGAAGGAGCTGCGGAGGTAAATGAGCATTATGCAGATGTAATTATATAGGAAATATTTAGCTTCAGAAGTTATTCCATAGTCGTTTTGTGCTTAGAACACTGTGAACGTATTGTCACCCATCAATGTCTCCAACTCCCAGGTCATTGCTTCTGCTAATGGAACTGAATAATTGGCTCTAATTATCTCCAGGCTACGATTATTTAGCCAAAAAAAAATCTAATTATGCCGCTGTGAAATTGTTACTTTGCTGATTTAGTCATAATGAGGCAACTTAAATTTGCTGTTTTGTTTTAGATCTATATCTGACAAATTAGCTAGAAGCACCAATTACCCTCACTTTTATTTGATTATGGATGTGTAACTTTGGTTTTGGGTGAATTTGGTTTAGTTTTGGAATGCACTCCCATTTGCTGCCTAGGGAAATAGGCCAAATTAAGGGGCATTTCCCAAAAGTTTACAGTAACTGGTTTTTTTTTAACTCTTTTTATTGTATAGAATGCAAAGGAAGAGAGAAACAAAACCAGAAGTATGGATTATACAAAGCATTCAATTGGTCAGTACATATTGACATAAACATTCAATGTCATTAGTTTTCCATGTTAAAATCAACGTCCGTAGAATTTTACCTTCTGGGAATCATATGACAGATCAAAAGAAAAGAGATGGGAACATTAGGCAGCACACTTCCTTTGCAAAGATCTACATTGACATACAGAGGTACATGTGAACATATAATGTATTAAAATATATATATATATATATATATATATATATATATATATATATATATATATATTAACATTCATATGAAGATAACAAACAAATGTATAAGATTTAATGAAAGAAAATCAGAAACAAAAAGAGAAAAAAAAGTGCAAAAGAGTATCAACAATTCTCAAAGACATTATTTTTCGTGCTGACGGAGAATCCGAGTGTTATGAAAATAGAAGAACATTGGGAGTAAATGGAGGAAAAAGACAAGGAAGAAGGGTGGCTGAAGCAGGTCAACCACAAGGGACAAGACATTTACAGGTAGAAAAGAAGAGTACATCAAACATTACTCTAGTTGTCTGAGGAGGTACCACTTGGTTGATTCAAATAACTTCCAGATAATGCTTTGGATAGATATGTCGAGAGTCTCAATGTATAAACCCCATTTCTTATGAAATTGTACAACCGCTTTTTCATATCAGGAAGACTGACACACCTTCCTAAATACACGATGTCAAGCAAAGCGGATTTCAATGCGCCTAGGAGAGGCGGAACCAGGGATATCCAGTGTTTTAAAATTAATTCCATAGCAACAGTTACAATGACTGACAAGAGAGGGAATAACAGAGAGGAAGGTAAAGTTTCCTTTCAACTATCAGTATTGGCAAAAAGAAGGGCTGTCAAAACTTTGGTAACATAAATCTTGAGGCTGTAATTAATACAATTCATGACTTTATTCCAAAATTGATTGAGTTTCCTACAACCCCAAAAGTTATGTAACAAATCTGCTTGCTCCGTTTTGCATTTCGGGCACATTCCCGACTCCCCTCAGACCAGAAATCGGTGACTAGTCTGGGATATACAGACTCTGGTAATTGTTTTAAAATCAACCTCCTGAGGTCGGGCTTAGACCAGTGATTTTCATGTTACCTCGAAATACGGCAGCAGAGGATCCGGGTTGGCCAGACCCGGAATATCTTTTTGCCATGCGTCATGTATTCTCCTCCAGGTTACTGTTATATCCGCATGTATGAGGTCTGCGTATAAGTATCTAATCCTATATGTATTTGACTTGAGTAAAGTGAGGAGAGCATCTAGTTCATATTGGGCTTCCAGTGTTACATATGTTGACCAGGCTATACAGTGACCTGCTTGTAAAAACATAAAAAAAATGAGCATTGGGAATGCCCAGTTTTTGGAAACTGTATAGATTGTCACCTGGATCAAATACGTCTTTGATAGCGGTAATCCATTTAGTTTTCCAGAAAAGGAAAGTGGTACAATCAAAACTCAGAGGGAAGTTAAGATTTCCCCATATCAGGATACATTTAGAGTATCTTTAAGTCCTACCATTTTTTCTATTGATTTGGGTCCAAGCCTTATATGTATATTTGAACAGAATGTTTTGGTTGAATTGAGAAGGAATTATAGATCTAGAGAAGTGACTAGGGATAAAAGAGTTAGCTTTCTAAAGCCTGGTTTGTGAATCGCTCCTGGTTTAAGACTTAGGGGTAAATGTATAATAGTGCGGGTTGTACAAGTCGCCGGAAATCGGAGAGATGACAATTTCCGGCGACTTGTACAACCCGCACTATGATACATTTACCCCCTAATCCGAAATGTAGTTGAATCAGGCTGCACGTGTAGCAAGCCTATGCCCCATTGTTGTTTTTCAAGTACCAATTTATTTCTATCAATATGAGGTTTTTGGATTGCCATAAAAAGCGAGAGAGCATTTAGGTGCAGATATGGAGGTCAAATTTAGAGAGGGTAATTAGTAACTTCTGGAGGGGGTAGGACAGCTTAGGGAAAATTACTTTTAATGGCAGCATTTATGGCCTAAAAGACAAAGGTAGGTTTTGACAATTATCTAAGAGTGTTGCTATCTTTTTAATGATGGCCGGGTAATTAAAAGCGTAAAGATTGTGCAGTTGAGGCTGGGTACACACTACAGAAAGTTGCTCCTGATCATTTTCATCAACATTTACTTATATAGCGCCAGCAGATTCCATAGCGATCAGATGCAATATCGTTAATGATTTTACCAACTGAAAGCCCCGATCAGCAGCCGTTTCATGTGTACACACTATACATGTTTTACAAGATTCATCATCAGATCTGTGCTCTTCATCTGTCATAACCATCATAAAGATTGTGACTCTGGAAACTCTATGGAGATCTGCCTACACTGCTGGTTGTAAGTGTGTACACACTGCAGAATTGAAGTGAGATTTTTCCACCACTGAACAAGATTTTTAGTCCATTTATAAAATCAAGTGAAACGATACAATGTGCTTTGGAGCAATAATTGTTCATCGTTCATTGACTGAAAAACCTGTAGTGTGTACCCAGCCTTACACAGAATGTAGATACCCAGGTATTTAATGTTAGTGTAGGACAGCGTAAACAGTGAAGAGCCAGCGGTTTCAGGGTGAGTGCAAATAATAGTGGGGAAAGTGGACAACCCTGTCTTGTGCCCCGTTCCACCACGAATGGAGAGGAGATGGATCTATTGGCTAAGATCTGAGTGATGGGGGACTGGTAAAGGGTTTTCAAAATAGTGATATATTGCCGCACAGTTATTGGGTATTTTAGGCTTCTATCATACCCAGTAAATGGCTGCTGACATGGTGATTGGAGGTGGGAGGTTTCCACACACTGATTGGTGGAAGGCTGGAGCTATCAACCAATCAGGGTGCAGAAAGACCTAAGCGCCTTGAGACATGGCAAGGGACCACAGGAGGGGTGAGTAATTTAATTTGCTCACCCCCAGAGATTTGGGGTTTGGTTTGTATTACACATTTAATGAAAGAATTGGGAATGATAATGTTGGTGAACGCTTAGCTAACCAGGCTGGTACACCAGCCTCTCTTCCATTCACTCATCTGGCAGAGCCCTGTAGTGTCCATGGAAAGGATCCCTGCTGCTTCTTGCTCTAAAGTCAGGTAGAGGGGCAGGAAACCTTACCTTGTCACCCTAGAGAGTGGCCCACCCACTGTAGTAAGGTGACTATGTTACCCCAGCAGGGGTTCTCGCTGAACAACTGCCCAGAAAAGAGACATGGGGTAATATCATGTTCATCATGACAGTAGGGAGGACGGGATCTGTAAAATATTTCTTGGGATCACTTACTGGTCCTTTAAATCTTAGTGGGCATAGTTATACTGTACGTAACACAGGCAGAGGAAGAGATTGCAACATTTTAAGAGGGAATACTTCAGCTAGGTTTTGTGGTTTGGCAGGGATGAATTTTGGTGCAGAATGAGAGAGCTGCAGAGTTTAGTAGCAGCCGAGAGAAAGCTTCATGGTGGGAGAGATGAGTCAGCTTGTCAAGAGACAAAGAATCCATCCACGGACATATGAGGGACTAAAAAAAATAAATAAAAGACAGCAGCTGAGCTGTAGATAAGAATGAGGGGCCTGATTCATTAAGGATCTAAACTGGAGAAACTTCTTATTTCAGTCTCCTGGACAAAACCATGTTACAATGCAAGGGGTGCAAATTAGTTTTCTATTTTGCACATTAGTTAAATACGGACTGTTTTTTCATGTAGCACACAAATACTTGATATCTTATTTGTACACTGAAATTTAAAGTTGATATTTGTGTGCTACATGAAAAAACAGACAGTATTTAACTTATGTGCAAAACAGAATACTAATTTGCACCCCTTGCATTGTAACATGGTTTTGTCCAGGAGACTGAAATAAGAAGTTTCTCAAGTTAAGATCCTTAATGAATCAGGCCCGAGGACATTATATACGGTGGATGGTATTAAGTCATGAGAGTGTGAAGTAGAAAGTGAGTATATGGGTTCTGGGACAGAGGGAAAAAATCCTAGTAGCAGAATCAAGGATGGACTGCAGAGGAGAGCGTTGAGACATAGGTTGGATAGTTAACAGAAGGGAGGTTGCAATAGTTCAAGTGAGACAGATTGGGAGTTATTTTAATGAAACTATTTAACATATACATTAATTAAAACCAATTCTATTTTTTAAAAAAAGTTTCTTAGTTTTCTATAGTCTTCTTTAGGGGCCATGTGTTGAAGCCGCTTGCTGTCCTTGAAACATCTTCCTGTAAGGAATTACTTTGACATTTGCACCTCCGACCACTAGAGGTCTCTGTATTTGCAAACATGCCCTTAGATTTGCCCTTATCCAAGATGGTCAGTTTGGCATCAAAGACCATCTTGGATTCTGTTTCCTGTTTTGGCCTATAAATGGCACTTCCTGGTTCAGACATGTGCTTGAGTATTCTGCTTGCTCAGCTCCTGCTACTTGCTACTCTACTTTGCATCTGTGACTACCTGCTTGTGTACCAACCCGGCAAACGTCTGACTACCTTCTTGTGTACCGACCCGGCAAACGTCTGACTACCCTCTTGTGTACCGACCCGGCAAACATCTGACTACCCGCTTGTGTACCCATCTGGCAAACGTCTGACTTCTCGCTGGATATCTACTCGGCTATTGGGCTTCACATAATACCACCAGTATTGTTACACTTTCTCTGCACTGTGGGACCCTGTTGAAATTGGGCTTCACTTGGAGATTTGATCTTGTAAGTAGCCTGCAACATGTTGGGCCTGTCCCCCTTCTCCCCTCTTTGTCAAAACACCGATCTAATGGACTATCAAATGTCATTACAGTGGCCTCCTGAAGAAGGGGGCTGACATGATCTGATATAATCTGCAGATCAGGCCTGTGGATGCTAGAACAACTCAGGGAAGAGGGTGGTCTCAGGCTGGGGATCCCCACCAAACAACCCCTAATAGGGTAAGCTCATTTTATAAATAAAAAGTGGAATTGTTCTTTTAGTTATTACTTTTTAAACTATTTACACTGAAACTACCTGACACTTTCCAATTTTGTTAGAGAATGAGGCCACCCAAATCCCAAACTCAATATCGACAACTCCTAATAAGTTCCTTTTCTTTATTTTAATTACCATATACTGCAAAAACTGATATTTCCCTTTCATGCCAGAATAAACTACAGACAAAACAAGGTGCAGAAAAATACACGTTTGTATTTTCTTTGCTAAATGATAACATAGTAAACAAAATAAAAGCTACTCATCATCGTGGATATTATACTGTTACCTCAGCAAACCTTTTCTCCTGACACCAGAGTTCTTTCCAGTAACCACAGGACACAACAGATGCTCTGTGCAGCTCGCCCATGTTGTCACACAGCTATCTCCCTGCTTAAATCAGACAGGTCCTATAGAAAGGAACTTATCGGCTCAGCGAATCTAGAAGCAGGAACAAGCGTAAACTTGTCCTAGCACCAGTTCCTGTAACTGTCAATAGAGACAGCAGTTTAAGATAATTTTACAAAATTCCTGTTGGCGGCTCTGCCTGGCAGCTGTAAATCAGTCTCTCTCACCCCGGAGTATATGGTCAGTGTGGACATACGCAGATATATAGGAAACACAGATGAGTCAGGTACAATGGTGCATAGACACAGTTGCTGGAAATAACAGAAGCCAGGTCATCTTTTGATTGTGAATAAATTATTTTTAATTTATTTAAATAAGATATAACACAGTCTGTGAATAAATCTTATTTGTTCTCTTTGTACAATATACACAATTCTTGATTGAACCACAAACACTTGTCACAGTGCAGTCTCATCTTATCTCCCCACACAAGGGCTGACACTCACTTGTTGCCGAGCAAGTATCCACACTTAACTTTTCTATCCCTGCTCCACATCTTTTGTGTCACATATTGTTTCCCCCATACAGTGACTCACACACTGATGTCTCTTTGCTGGACCAGGTAATCAATCATCAATGGTATCTGGATTCTCATAGCCTACACCCACGGCCTCAAGATAAAACACCGATTATTTTAGCTGCAGGTTGAGCTTTCCTTATTTCATTGTGGACACGTGTTCTGCAGTAACACTTATCCCTCTTCATCTCTCTCTAGCACTGGTCCTATTTCTCCATCCCACTCCGGACTCTAGACTCGGACACTGACTCTTTAAGCTTTACTCTTCCCTCCTAGCAGACAAATTCACTCTGTTAGGAGTGGAGGGGGTAGAGCTGTCAGACTCCATGAGAACTTAACCCCTTCCTCACGTGCGGCAGATCTCTACCCTGCCACTATTCTATGTCTCAGTTTCTTTTTCAATAAACAAGTGCAGAGATGGAAATGTGAAGACAACGACTGGCCCCCCATAAGCTTTAGCAATTTTGATTGTGTGAAGTTTTAAGACTATATAGTATATAGACTATATAGTATAAAATAATAATAATAATAATAATAATAATAATAATAATAATAATAATAACATATTAAATAATCCAAAGCTATCTGTCCTGTGTCCCCCATCTCTCCTGTGTGTAATTACCTCTCCCCTTGAGTTACTTCAAATTTCCTTGATGTCTCCCATGTTCCTACATCTGTCTATTGCCACCCCTGTGATCGTTCACCTCTCCCCTATATATTTCACGTGTCCGTTCCCCTCCTTTCTCTGTTCACTCTCCTCCTGTGCCCCTATCTCCATCCCAGGTAACCCCCACTCCCTCTCCACCTGCTCTCCTCTGTGCTTCATCACCTGTTTCTCTCACTCCAATATTTAGACCCTGTGCCTCTCCCTCCCTCCCTCCCTTAACCCCTACTCTACTCCGCTCTATGCCTGTTCCAACTACTATGTTTCCCTCTCATTAGTGATGTGAGATGAGAAAATATCAATATAGATATCGTCCGCATTAGACATCAATATCCTTATGCATTTTTTAGGCGAACTCCCCATCAATATTTCTATCTGAAAACAAAAACAAGGGAATCGTATACAAGACTGGAAAATCAACAGCTTTAAACTGACCAAGAATTTTGGTTTCCAGTTTTTAGGAGAAAGAAAATGTCTAAAAATATTTGCACTTGTCCACTACCATGATTGTACCAGTGTGTCACATCCTGCACTGCACCATTCAACATGCAAAACCAAAATTTCAACAATTCTTCATACTAGTTCACTACAAGTATGTTTGGTTATTGCTTAACATGGTAACTCTACAATAAGGTGAAGTGTGATGGTCACACTGATACGTCATTGGAGCTCCATCACAAACCCAATGATGATAACTGGAGCTTTACAAGTTGGAGAACCTGCACTTAAGAATCTAAACAAAAAACACCAAAGATACAATCCTCGATCTTTAATTGCTGCTGAGGCAGCAGTGTTTGTAATCTTATGCTAACATGCTCTGCAAGCTAAGCACCTGCTTATAGAGCAATGTGCAGCTTCAAAGACAGTGGGCAGAAGAAGTTTCGGAATGTCTTACTGGCAATAGCAGCACACTTTGACCACTTGGTGTTACTCTACTGTCTCTTTAGTTCTGTAGAGTAGGGATTACAATAACTTATTCTGTAGAGCAGGAAGTACAATAGCGTTTCATGTTCTGTAGAATAGGAAATACATTAGCTTGTTCTGCATAACAGAAATTACAATACCATTTCATTTTCTGTAGAGCAGGAATTACAATAACCTATTCTGTAGAGCAGGAAGAACAATAGCTTGTTCTGTGGAGCAGGAAGTACAATAACTTATTCTGTAAAGCAGGAAGAACAATAGCTTGTTCTGTAGAGCAGGAAGTACAATAGCTTGTTCCGTAGAGCAGAAAGTACAATAGTTTGTTCTGTAGAGTAGGAAGCACAATAGCTTGTTCTGTAGAGCAGGAAGTACAATGACTTGTTCTGAAGAGCAGGAAATACAATAACTTGATCTGTAGAGCAGGAAGTACAATAACTTGTTCTGTAGAGCAGGAAGTACAATAGTATTTAATTTCTGTAGAGCAAGAAGTACAATAATGTCTCATGTTCAGTAGAGCAAGAATTACAATAACGTTTCATGTTCTGTAGAGCAGGAAGTACAATAGCCAAGCTAACTGTTAGTGTTAGGGTAGGTTTAGGATTAACGGGTTACGCCGCGAGACCCAGAATTTCCATTTTAAAACCACTAATATGACAGTCGTCATTTTAACTGACGGCAAAACACTGTGTCGGGATTTCTTGTCTTCGGAAATTAGCTGAACACAGTCGGATACCTTGTGTCATTTTTAGGTCAGCCTATATTTATTTATTGTTGGGCATGTAAGCCACCCCCACCTTCCCTGGCAGTGGATTCCATATCTTGACTGCCCTTACTGTAAAGAACCCCTTCCTTTGCTGGTTGTGAAACTTCCTCTCCCCTAACCTTAGGGGGTATCCGCGTGTCCTGTGTATAGTCCTTGGGGTAAACAGTTTTCATGAAAGTTCTCTGTATTGACCCTTAATGTATTTGTACATAGTAATCATATCTCCTCTTAGACGCCTCTTTTCTTAAGTAAACATGGCTAAACTGGCTAACCTTTCCTCATAACTTAATGACTCTATACCCTTTATCAGGTTTGTTGCCCTTCCCTGAACCCTTTCTAGTTCCAAAATGTCTGTTTTATAGAGTGGTGCCCAGATTTGTACTGCATATTCAAGACGAGGTCTTTCCAACGAATTTATAGTGGAAAAATTACACTTCTATGCTGCTTTTTATTCATTCCAATACTTTATTGGCCTTTGCAGCTGCTGTTTAACATTGAGCACTATTGCTAAGTCTCCTGTCTACGAGCACTCCCAAATCCTTTTCCATTATAGATTCCCCTAAAATTATCCCATGTAATTTATAGATTACATGCTTGTTTTTGATCCCTAAATGCATAACCTTACATTTATCTATGTTAAACCTCATCTTCCATTTGGCCGCCCAATCCTCCAGTTTATTGAAGTCCATCTGCAGAGAAACTACATCTTGCTCTGATTTTATTACAATACACATGTGGTAGCTGCTCCGATGTGTAAAACAAAGGCACATAATATGTCCTATGCTGACTGAGCAAATGTGAAATTCATTTACTGTCTTCTCCTCTCAGGTGTCCAGTGTTATATCCTGCTTCCCTCTTACCTACTGAGGGAGGGTCATATGGGTGCATGCAAACAACACAACCGTCTATGTCAGGGATAGATTTGCATTAAATAACTTTGCACAATACTGATCTCACATTTTATGTAGATGGGTCTATTCTTAGAAATGACAAAAAGACATCAGTTACAGGATACACTGTCTGCTCACAGTATGAACTAATTGAAAGTGGCCATTTGCCCTATGTCTAGTCTGCATGCTCACTTGCTAAAGAAAATCTGAATTTACACTGATTGTCGATATGCCTTTCCTATTAACTTTAAAAGACCATTGATAGTACTTTTCTGGTGGAAGCTACCCGGCAGCTTGCAGTAACATGGGGGAAACAGCAGGTGGCGTGGAAAGGGCATCAATAACTAGACCCAAAGACTTTAACAAGACTGCGTTTCTACATGTAGTCACTTCTGGACCTTACTCAGTGGGAAATAGTTAATGTGAGGGTGGAATGCCAAAAATACAAGTACTATATGTAGTTAGGACCTGGCGGTTAAAACTAGCGTCAGGATACAATGAACCAGCCGTGCCTGTGTGAATTGCATAAGTTTGGGAGTTACTGGGTGGAACAATGGAATTAAATACGATTAGCAGAAAAAAACAGAAGAAACAGGGTAGATAATTGTGGACCACGAGATCTGTTTATTTTTTGTATTTTTTGGAGTATACCTCTGTATACGGAGCATCTCTGCTAACATTACTACATTTTCCTTTATAAAATAACATTCTAAAAAAACAAAACAAAAAACACTCTATGAATGTTACGTTTTATTACTCAGGTGTGGACAATAGGGACTGCCTGACTTCACACTCTCCTGGAGAAGAATTTGTATAGTGTTTAAAAAAAAAGAAAGAAGGAAAATGATATATCCATCTGGAGCCTTAAAATGTTAGAAAACCTTGAAAACTTACTTAAATACAATCATGGTTAAAAAAAAATAAAACGCCTGAGTTGTTTACTTGAACGATGTATCAAACGTGTGATTGCGCCTTTTCATTCTTCAACATTTCATGTTGAAAAGTTTAAAAGTTTTTTGTCGGTGTGAAACTTGCGCAGCAACAATTCAAGGTCTTTTTGTTTTTAAAACCATAGAAATATGCATATTAAAAAGCACATTAAAAACAGAATAATTTAAAGTAAATTACGAAACGGCCATAAAATGGACGAAAACGTAAACAACTGAAAGCGCATTTCAGATAGAGATGTTCACTGACCCCAGTCTTTTGGTTTTGGTTTTGGATCTGAATTATCTTCTTGTTTTGGTTTTGGTAAAAACACCCTTGCGTGTTTTGGTTTTAGATCCCTATTTTTTTCCTAAAACCCCTACTTTTTTTTTCTAAAAACACATAATTTGGCTCTTTTTTTGTTCCTACATTATTATTAACGTCAATAACATTCATTGACATTCAATATCATTCATTTCCAGTCAATTTTTGTCAATTGACAAGAACACTGCTACCCCCCTGTTTCTGTATGAGCAATGGCACTGAGCAATGTCACTGGAGAATGGAGAGTGACAAGAACACTGCTATCCCTCCTGTTTCTGTGTGAGCAATGGCACTGAGCAATATCACTGGAGACTGGAGAGTGACAAGAACACTGCTACCCCTGTTTCTGTGTGAGCAATGGCACTGAGCAATGTCACTGGAGACTGGAGAGTGACAAGAACACTGCTACCCCTGTTTCTGTGTGAGCAATGGCACTGAGCAATATCACTGGAGACTGGAGAGTGACAAGAACACTGCTACCCCTGTTTCTGTGTGAGCAATGGCACTGAGCAATGGCGCTGGATCTCCTGGGGAGGGAGGTACTTATGGAATCCAAAACTTGTGAGATCCGACAACGCAACAATGACGTTTTGCCTCGAATAAGATCCGTGGACACGCGAAAATACCGAGTCGGCTCGCGAGCCTACTCGGATCCTCTAAGTTCGGGTGGGCTCGGTTTTCAGAAAACCGAGCCTGAGCATCTCTAAATTTAGATACAGTTTTATCATTGTAACAAACTTGCAGACAACATTCTAAATATCTGCTTTTGTAGTCAAGACCTTCGTTTATTTTTGTCACATTGCTGATCAATGTACTATATGCAAATTCATCTTTATTGGGTACTGAGTAGACATAGAAATCAACAATTGTAGTGGCAGCCGCAGGAAAATCGTTCGGCCAGTTCCGACATGCACACGACAGCATCAAGGTCTAAACACTAAAACAGTGCAAATGGGTAATGAATAGTAAATCACTATCAATTTATCAAGTAACATTGCTAAGAAAGGCATGTGAAAGCTGATTATTGAATTATATTGCCATTAAACTGACGTTTATATTACAAGTAATCTATAACATCTGACTATTATACAAAACTGGGAGGCAACAAGAATCATATCATGAAAATCATTTTCAAGAAAACAAATGGTGACCTAGCTACAATAGACAGTGACCTCAGTGCTATATTTCACTGTAATTATATTATTTAATTAAACTGTTGCTCAAACATCAATGGAGTTACAGCCATTCCATATATGTACATTAGTAGGATTAAAATTCATTGATCATAGTTGTTAGAATGTTGTTGGTAAACCCATTTCTAAAAGATCAATTTCATTTTGGCATTTTAAAACATGAATTATGTTAAATGCAAATGAACCATCCTTTGATGATCGTAATAATAATTATTATAATTGTGTATGGAATGGTACATCATTATAGTAAGCGAAGAAATATCTATTTTTGTATGTCCAAATGAGAAAGGGTATTAATCTCTTCTGCACTGTATTTACTGTACTGTGCCTTGGACGATACCCTTGGATTGTGTAGGGATATTTTTTCGACATTACTGTACCTTGGATATGACATGTTTGGACTTTACCCTTGTACTGTTCGGGAACTTTTTTTGTTTAGGACATATTCCTCTTATCTTACCAGGACAACTATTCAATATCTTATAATTTTATGGACTTGCCTCTGACCTTTGATCTTGGACATTTTATTACATATCAGTGGTAGAAGTGGCGGTTGTTTATAGTATGTCATACCGCCACTTCTCCTACTGTCTTCATTGTAATACTATCACATTACAGACACTTACAATAAATATATATATATATATATATAATATACACACACAGTCGTGGAAGTGGGGTGTATATGGTGTACGGTGGTATGTCATACTGCCACTTCTCCTACTGAGTTCAGTGTAACACTATCCTATTCCGTTTACTTATAATCCCATTACATTTTTCATACCGCCACTTCTAAATGTCCACTACGACCACTGTTTCATATATATGAGATGTGCAGTATGTAGACTGTAAGCTCTCAGGAGTAGGGCCCACTTCCTTCATTACCTATACCAGCAGCACATCTGTGTCTCACCTTTCCTTAATCAGATTGATCCCTGAAGAAGCCTAGTGCGAAACGCGTTGGTTCGACCAACTCTCGCTCGTCTAGGGCCACACAAACTGACTCTTATCACCGCTGTGGATAGCAAACGGACCCGGTCACGCATGCGCATGCGCAACTCTGCCGACCACGAGACTGTCAGCAACTTCCGGGTTGTCACATCGCTCTCCAGCGCATCGGGAATATTCAGTGCATCGGTCTTTCCTGGCACCAAGCAAGGACCTGAGAGGACATTATTGGCCCTAAACGATTAAGGGTAAGTCCCTTATTAAAAGGTCCGTTTTAAGTTTTCTCCGCTGGAACCTACTGTCGGCTGACAGACCATAAGGAGATTTGTGCACTTTCCTTTTTTGGCACAGTACTGGCTGCAATCGTTTCTTTGGCGTGAAAGTGGACTATTATTAGCCCTATCAAAGACCCGTGCTATTTATGGTCCATGTGGATCTATCTGGAATTGACACGGATATTGCTAGCCTATTTGGATGGCATATAAAATGTTTATGTGCTGGTTTTATATTACTGTGTCAGTGTAAATACACTATAGGGCTGTTATTCGTTTTACTGCCCCTAATAAATCTGTTTTTGCTATCATTTACTGTACCCTCTGTTTCAAGCGCCCAGGGAGTCACTGTTGAAAACCTATTACTAACTTAGGGTTGAGCTATCCCTAACATCCCCCTACTCCCAGGTGGCTGCTCGTCCACTGATAAGTCACAATAGGGAGCGCTGAACACCAATTTCTATTACTTTCCTTAATCAGTGCCTCTGTTCCTTTTAGCTGCGCCTATCCTCCTGCGTACAGGCTTAGATTGCGCTGATTTGCTCCTATTCTGCCCCCTCTCCCCACTTCTCATGTCTCTTTCCTCAAGTTATACTGAGAGGTTCTATCCCGCCTAGAGGCCTCATTGCAGCTGGTTCAGCTTCCCGCTGCTGTGTATTGTACTGTGTATTGTCCTGTTATGTCATATACTGTTTACTCTCTGTATGGCGCTGCAAACCCTTTATGGTGCTTTATAAATAAAAGATAATAGTGCATTATATTAAAGTACTTATTATTGCATTATTTTGTCAAAGTTGAATATTGTCATCAGTTCTCTTGTATTTTATTTTACATGTTTACTTTGAATTAACATAATGATCAAAATATACTGTATGCTTTGCTTGAAATAAATGGAAGTTATTGAACTTAAATAAAGGACTCATGACTCATGATTTCCATTTGACTGATGAGGTTTTGTGTGTTTTCCTGTAAAACACATGCTATAGAGTGTATTATTGTATAAAATATGCACATTTCTTTTACTGCTCATTACACCCCTTCCCTCCAATTACCAGAGTGTTGCCTGATTACCCAGATAAGACAATAGATGGATGACTGACCGAAACATCTCCTAAGACGCCTATCCACGAATTCAGCACTGTATGTGAATTTGAATAGCAGCGACTTATTGGCCTGGTAACATTAGCACTATTCTTAACCGGATTATTGTGTCATTTTAACATATTGCAGCAAACCCCCATCATCCCCATGACAATAACACAACACAAAATATTGGATTTACAGCACAGAGAACAGTTTTACTGGCGAGAAAGTGTCACCAGTGATAAACTGTAGTAATGTTATGTAGCTTTATCTACTAACACACAATGACAATTACAAATATCTGACTATGAGTAACATATAAAATACTGTAGCAACAGAGGACAAAGCACATAATACTACATGACACAGAACCAAATAATATAGACAGACACAAACAGATACAGAGAAGACTGATAGACACATAGACATACAGGACAGCTAAACACACACGGGTACTGAGAGGATAGGCAAAGGGACAGAGACGTATAGGTACTGAGAGGATAGCCAGAAACGGGGACAGGAACATATAGATACTGAGAGGATAGCCCGACATGGGGACAGGGACATATAGATAGTGAGAGGATAGCCAGAGACGGGGACAGGGACATATAGATACTGAGAGGATAGCCAGACACAGGGACAGGGACATATGGATACTGAGAGGATAGGCAAAGGGACAGAGACACAAAGATACTGAGAAGATAACCAGACACAGGAACAGGGACATATAGATAGTGAGAGGATAGCCAGACATGGGTACAGAGACATATAGATACTGAGAGGATTGCCAGACACAGGGACAGGGACATATGGATACTGAGAGGATAGGCAAAGGGACAGAGACACAAAGATACTGAGAAGATAACCAGACACAGGAACAGGGACATAAAGATACTGAGAGGATAGCCAGACACGGGGACAGAGACATATAGATACTGAGAGGATTGCCAGACACCGGGAAGAGAGACAAATAGATACTGAGAGGATAGGCAAAGAGACAGAGACATATAGATACTGAGAGGATAGCCAGACACGGGGACAGAGACTTATGAATATTGAGAGGATAGCAAGACATGTGGACAGAGACATATAGATACTGAGAGGATAGCCAGACACAGGGACAGAGACATATAGATACTGACAGGATAGCCAGACTCTGGGACAGAGACATATAGATACTTAAGGGGATAGCCAGAAACGGGGACAGAGACATATAGATACTTAAGGGGATAGCCAGAAACGGGGACAGAGACATATAGATACTGAGAGGATAGCCAGATATGGGGACAGGGACAAATAGATACTGAGAGGACAGACAAAGGGACAGAGACACATTGATACTGATAGGGCAGACATAGATATATAGATGCTGAGAGGACAGACATAGATATAGACTTAGATATATTGATGCTGATAGGACAGACATAGATATATAGATGCTGAGAGGACAGACATAGATATATAGATGCTGAGAGGACAGACATAGATATATAGATGCTTAGAAGACAGACATAGATATATAGATGCTTAGAAGACAGACGTAGATATATAGATGCTTAGAAGACAGACATAGATATATAGATGCTGAGAAGACAGACATAGATATATAGATGCTGAGAGGACAGACATAGATATATAGATGCTTAGAAGACAGACATAGATATATAGATGCGTAGAAGACAGACATAGATATATAGATGCTTAGAAGACAGACATAGATATATAGATGCGTAGAAGACAGACATAGATATATAGATGCTGAGAGGACAGACATAGATATATAGATGCTGAGAGGACAGACATAGATATATAGATGCTGAGAGGACAGACATAGATATATAGATGCTTAGAAGACAGACATAGATATATAGATGCTTAGAAGACAGACATAGATATATAGATGCTTAGAAGACAGACATAGATATATAGATGCGTAGAAGACAGACATAGATATATAGATGCTTAGAAGACAGACATAGATATATAGATGCTTAGAAGACAGACATAGATATATAGATGCTTAGAAGACAGACATAGATATATAGATGCTTAGAAGACAGACATAGATATATAGATGCTTAGAAGACAGACATAGATATATAGATGCTTAGAAGACAGACATAGATATATAGATGCTTAGAAGACAGACAAAGATATATAGATGCTATGAAGACAGACATAGATATATAGATGCTTAGAAGACAGACATAGATATATAGATGCTTAGAAGACAGACATAGATATATAGATGCTTAGAAGACAGACATAGATATATAGATGCTTAGAAGACAGACATAGATATATAGATGCTGAGAGGACAGAAATAGATATATAATTGCTTAGAAGACAGACATAGATATATAGATGATTAGAAGACAGACATAGATATATAGATGCTTAGAAGACAGACATAGATTTATAGATGCTGAGAGGACATACACACATATATAGATCCTAAGAGGTCAGACAGAAATATCCCGAAGCCCTAATATTTTGTGTTCAAACCAGGCAACATATGGATAATTATCCATAAAACAAAAATGAATAAGAATATTTACAAGGCTTTTGTTAACTTAAGGGCTACGGATCTGGCTGGGGAGAAATATGGTCACTTAATACTTTCCAATAAAAAAGGGAGCTTGGAAGGAGCGATTTTAATAAAAAATTGCAATATATTTTTCTGATAAATAAGATTTTCTTCCAGAAACGGGAATTCCCGATAGTAGACAATGCCTGAGACCTTTTCATGATAAAATAGAGCAGTTGCCAGGAAATGAAAATGAGCTCTTTAAAATTTAATCAGTTATATATTTTAAATAGAGTTACCAGACTTAGCTATTAAAAACTGCAGATGTAATGAATGTTCTGGCTGTTCGACAAGTAAAAACTTAGGTATTTAAAAGTGTAAGAATATAATGTACTCTTATACATACTGTATGCTCTTTAAATATAAACTAGCATCGTGTAAAAGCGAACTGAATAGAGCCGGATTTAGACTTGGGTCTACACCAATATTTTTTTTTGTTTAAGATACTCATTTCCGTACTGTGTCTCTGCAAAAAAAGCACCTCTGTATCTAGATTTTTACATATCATAGACTTTCGATTGTGAAGGCAGATGAACCTCCTGAATCCTGCCTGCGTTGTTGGTGAAGTGGGTGGGGCGGGGCTAATTGTATCATCTCATCATGGCCCCGCCCCCTGCTATAATAGGCTGAAATTGGTATTGTATAGCACGGGGTGGTGCCTAATAATGCAATTTGCATGACCACGCCCCCCCCCCCTCCCCCCTCCATCCTACAAGACATAGCCAACTTTGGAGATCTCCTGGGGGGGGGGGTGATCTTGAAAGTTGGAAAGTATGGGTATATTCACATAAGATGGACATAATTTAATGTGGATGCACCCCCTCTTAGGAGGTGTACATCTTGCAGGTACTGGATACCGGATCAATATCATAACTATGTTATGATAACGTCTGTAGCTGCTTCTGTCGCTTTGTGTATTGATCCCTCCAGCTTATAGTATTTAAATCAATAGCACTGTGGCTATATTATATCAAGCAGTGGCTGTCTATTTGCATTATTTATTTTGCATTTCCATTGTGACTACTTCAGGAAAAGAAGATTCCCGTTGGACTTTTGATGGGGTAAATATCGGATGTGGAGGTGTTTGTGTTTCATGACATTTTATATGGAAAACGCGACTTTTGCATTTATTAATAAGTCAGTTTGATATTCTGCTTTGTGTACCTGACACTTAAATACATTTTTATATTGTGTACAAACGGGGTATCATTATGTGCAAGTGTACACAATTGTACACAATTGCACACTTTTGAGTTCAACACACACCAGTAAGGACGCTTTCTTTGTGTATGTCACGTTCCGATCACAAATGCGACCAACTCTAACTAAAACCCAGTAGGCCTGTGCCTAAGGGCATAAGACACTGAAAAGGGCTCTTATCTTGTGCATATTCTTACATCAACAATGGAAAGTGAAGTCTACTCCGTCTCTTTCTCCTGCCCCAGAAAGTGGTTCTAGTCATGGTCACCCAATGCATTATGGGCGCAGTGGCTGAACTGATAAGTCAAATACTGTAGGAGAAGAAGAGCGAAAATACTTCACCTTGTGATCCAATCTTGCAGTCGTTTTTGAGGTAAGACAATTGTTAAATATAAATATTAGCATTTGTTTGCTGGTGCACTACTGCCACCAGCAAGCCCTGGCAGGCCTAAACTGTTTGTGTATGGTGGCGCTCGTAGAAATACAGATGTCAGCATATCATTGGCTGGCTGGTGCTAATCTTCCCTATATCAGGTCGCCTGAGACCGGCCTGACAAAGTGGTAATTTAACCCTTAAGGCTCTGGACTAGTACTGCCTTGGTGAACTTTTAAATACAAATTGCGACTATAGCAGTTTTTTTTCATCACTGCAATAATGCTATTAAACTGCGATAAAAAAATCATGTTGCTAGTTAATGTATAGACTTTATTCTTTTTTTTAACTTTTTATTTTCAAAGTTCAAATACAAATGTAGTCAAATGACAAAATGTAAAGCATATAGAAAATACATACAGGTCGGAGACTGCAGAGAACTGAAATGTAGAAACTGTAGAATCCATATTTAAATCATCAAAAACATTTGGCATAAGTTATGTAGAATAAAGTAGGAAATAGAAGGTGAGGAGGCAGTAAAGAGTAGGCCTCTGTTAATGTAGGTTTTACAACCCCAATCTCATATTAGATTGATAATCATTGACCATGTTTCAAAAACACCAGATTTGCATTCAACTCCAATGGTTTTTATTTGTAGTCAATTAAGAACAAACTTTAAAGTTGTTTATTTTACATAAAAAAGTTATACTGTTATACTTTTATAGATCTATAGCATAGTACTGTACATAACACAAACTATTAGATACAATGGGCCTGATTCATTAGGGAAAGTAAAGCAAAAAAAATGAGTAACTTTGCACCTTGGTGAAACCATGTTGCATTGGAGGGGGAGCTAAATTTAAAATGCGTTAACAGATTTATAGTTGGGGTAGGGCATGTCCTATATCAACTTTAAATTTCAGTGTAGACATAAAGCCATCAAGTACTTTGGCTATATTTACTAAAGGGCGGTTTGCTCAAACCACCGCATTTTGTCTATTTTTCCGGCAGCTTTAAAACTGCCAGATTTACTAAAGACCAAACCGCCCTCAAAACGGCCAGAATTTACGTTTTTCAAAACCACCACTTTACAAATCGCCACCTCGATTTTAACAATGATGAACATACAAACAGCCGGATTTACTAAGCTGGGGTTTTCAAAACCGCCACAAAACGAATTTAATATTGTCTTATGAGGGAATTTTTTAAAATATTTTTTAAACTATTATAGCATTATATAATGTGGGAAATGTGAATATATAATATTATTAACTGATTGTCAATGGTGAATATAATTATTTATGTTGCACAATTTGTCATTACATATTGTCCGAATAATATAATAATTAAATAATTTTATCCCCTTAATATAGTGAATTTTTTTTCCCCTCATAAGTTAATTGTCACGTTACCAGAGAGACTTCAACTGGATCCTGATAGTTCAGCTGAGATTGACGTTACTTCAGCGAGGGGCGCGGAGTCTAACAAGTGAAAGGTGTTCACCAGAGATTCCCGCAAGGGAATATGGGCTTTTGCGGCTTCCACTTGCAGGTCGCGGTCCCCTGGAGAAGTTCTCAGCGAACACAGCAGACGGAGCGTAGAATCAGGTAGAAGCTGCGCTGTCACTTGATAGCGGTGTTTAGGCGGGAGGTTGGCAGCGTGGTACTCGAGAGAGAGAATATAACTGAGACGTTCAGCGGAGTAGTCACTAGGGAGCTGGTTAACAGGAAAAGATAGTGTCGCCACTTGGAAGTGCTTTACCGGAATGCAGCAGCGTAGTCACCTGGAGGTGAGTTCCCCGGAGAGACGTAGCTTGGAAGCTTGAGGGAATAGCAAAGACACAGGAGCTGTTTCCAATCTTAAAGTCAGGGATTGACTGAAAGAACCAGCATTGAGTTCTGGTCAGAGGAAGTATATATAGTGCAGTTCCAATTGACCAACCAATAGAGGGCAGTGAGAACACATAAAGCAGTTAGACGGTTCTGCGCATGCGCAGAACCACTGAGCGCTGAACGGAAGAAGGGGAGAGACAGCGCTGGAGAGTTGCAGCAGCATGGACCAGGTAAGTGAAAGAAATAGTGGGTCTTGGTGGGGATGGCCTCTGTCGTTAGCGGGTACACCCGCCGGCTCCCGGGGAGGCAGCGGGAGTCCGGTGCGTGACAGTACCTCCCCCTTTAGAGGTGGACACCGAACACCTAGGACCTGGTTTCTTCGGAAATTTGGAATGAAATTTTTTCAGCAGAAGAGGAGCACGGATGTCTGCAGCCCGTACCCAGGAGCGTTCTTCGGGACCGTACCCCTTCCAATCCACTAAATACTTGATTGTTCCTCTAGAATTTTTGGAATCCAGAATATGGCTGATCTCGAATTCATCAGTTTGTTGGAGAGAAAGGGGAGTGGTAGATGTGACAGGAACCGAGAACCGATTAATGATGAGTGGTCTCAATAAGGAGATATGAAAGGCATTGGCAATACGTAGAGTGGGTGGTAGCCGTAGCTTAAAACACACGGGACTGATTACTTGAATGATCCTGTAAGGACCAATGTAGCGAGGAGCAAGTTTCATGCAGGGCACTTTAAGACGGATGTTCTTTGTAGATAACCACACCTTGTCGCCAACCTTCAAAAGAGGAATAGCTCTGCGTTTTTTATCTGCTGCCAGCTTGTAGCGAGTAGAGGATTTCTGAAGGGCCTTTCGAACTCGAGACCAGATGGATAGAAAGTCCTGTCGAAGAGTGTTAACTGCTGGAACTTGGGTGGGAGGGAGGGCAGAAAACTCTGGCATACGCGGATGGCCTCCAAATACCACGGAGAACGGAGTGGTTGATGTGGATTCGTGAAAGGAATTGTTATGTACGAACTCTGCCCAGGGTAGCAAATCCACCCAATTACTCTGGTTGGCTGAAGAAAATATCCTGAGAAACGTCTCCAGATCCTGATTGACCCTTTCTGTCTGGCCGTTGGTCTGGGGATGATATGCGGAGGAGAATTTCAAACGGATACCCAGAAGATGACAAAGGGATCTCCAGAATTTTGAGACAAATTGTACCCCACGATCCGAGACAATTTCAGCAGGGCAGCCATGTAGTCGGAAGATTTCCTTAATGAAATGTTGAGCTAGACATGCTGAGGATGGAAGGCCGATGAGTGGAACGAAGTGTGCCATTTTCGAGAAACGGTCCACAATAACCCAGATGGTATTAAATTTATTAGCTGGAGGTAGGTCAGTGATGAAGTCCATGCTAAGATGGGTCCAGGGCTTGGTAGGTAGTGGAAGAGGTTGAAGTAACCCTTGTGGAACCTGGCGAGGAATTTTGTTTTGGGCACAGATAGGGCAAGCAGCCACGAAATCTTTAACCTCGGAGTGGAATTTGGGCCACCAGTACTGTCGAGAGAGTAGTTCGAATGTTTTACGAGAGCCAAGATGACCTGAAAATCGTGAAGAATGACACCAGTGAAGAAGGCTCTTTCGTAGATGAGGAGGAACAAATGTTTTTCCCTGGGGGGGAATGGGGTTTGAGGAAGTTGAGAATAATTTAATGCATTTGGAGTCCAGGATGGGACGTTCCAGCAAGGTGTCTGATCCCGAATTTTCTGGGAAAGCCTGGGATAATGCATCCGCTTTCCTATTTTTGATACCGGGTTTGAAGGTGACCCGCAGATCAAAGCGGGTAAAAAAGAGGGACCAGCGGGCCTGACGTGGATTCAGGCATTGGGCTGACTGGAGATAGAGTAGATTCTTATGATCCGTGAAGATCGTAACTGGGTGACGAGCCCCCTCTAGAAGATAACGCCACTCAGTTAGAGCCAACTTCATGGCCAGGAGTTCTTTATCCCCAATGGCGTAATTACTCTCTGCTGGCAGGAACTTGCGGGAGAAGAAAGCGCAGGGATGGAACTTGCCTTGAATATTTTTTTGCGAAAGAACTGCTCCTACACCGGTGGAAGATGCATCCACCTCTAGGAAAAAAGGAAGAGAGACATCGGGTTGCTGGAGGATAGGTGCCGATGAAAAGGCTCTTTTGAGAAATTGGAACGCTTCCAATGCTTCTGCGGTCCAATTTTGCGGGTTTGCCCCTTTTCGGGTGAGAGCTGTCAGAGGTGCCACCACAGATGAGTAACCAGCAATAAAGCGCCTGTAATAATTGGAGAAACCCAAAAAACGTTGAATGGATTTGAGTGTAGTTGGTTGGGGCCAGTTGATTATAGCATGAACTTTCCCCGGGTCCATTTGTAGACCGGAGCCAGAAACCAAATAGCCCAGGAAAGGCAACTTAGGAACCTCAAATATGCATTTCTCCAATTTGCAGAACAAATGGTTGGTACGTAATCTGGAAAGAACTTCAGCCACATGTAAACGATGATTGGGAAGATCTTTGGAGAAGATTAAGATGTCATCCAGATATACTACGACATTGGAATATAGCAGATCGCGAAAGATTTCATTCACAAACCCCTGGACGACGGCTGGGGCGTTACATAAGCCAAACGGCATCACTAGATATTCGTAATGGCCGTCCCGTGTGTTAAAAGCCGTCTTCCACTCATCCCCAGAGCGAATCCGGATCAGGTTGTAAGCTCCGCGTAGATCGAGTTTAGTGAAGATTCTCGCACCTTTAATGCGATCGAAGAGTTCGGTGATTAATGGAATGGGGTAGCGGTTTTTAATAGTGATGGAATTCAGGCCTCTGTAGTCGATACACGGACGGAGAGCTCCATCTTTTTTTTTCACAAAGAAAAACCCGGCCCCGGCGGGTGAGGAGGAAGGTCTGATGAAACCCCGTTGCAGATTTTCCTTGATGTAGAGTGTAGTAGCCTCTGTCTCGGGCAGTGAGAGCGGATAGACTCGACCTCGTGGAGGAGTTTTCCCTGGAATGAGATCGATGGGGCAATCCCAAGCTCGATGGGGTGGTAGACGCTCAGAGGAGGCTTTAGAGAAGACATCCGAAAAGGAAGAATACTGGTGCGGTAACATAACTGTGGAGGGTTCTGAAGGAATCTGTGTGAAGCCGAGAGGTTTGACTGGTGTTAGGCATTGGCGAGGGCAGGCAGGACCCCACGCAATGATTTGTGATGAAGGCCAATCCAGATGGGGTGAATGTAGATGAAGCCATGGTAGACCTAGGATGATTGGGCTGATGGTTAGTGGAAGAACGAGAAAGGAAATCTTTTCCCAGTGGAGAGCCCCAACTTGCATGGAGATGGGTCTTGTTCGTTTAAGAATACTTCCATTAGGGAGACGGGAACCGTCAATGCCCGTAGTAGCCAAGGGCTTTTTCAGCGGAACAGTGGGCAGCGCTAGCCTAGTAACCAGAGATTGTGACATAAAGTTCCCGGCTGCTCCAGAATCCAACAAGGCCTTGGACGACTGGGGCCCTGAAAGCAAATGTAAGGTGACAGGGAAAGAACACGTTAGGTCTGGAAAAGAAGTTGGAGAGGAAGTAAGAGTCCCTAGACTGACCTCTCCAGTGCAGGCTAGGGTTTGTCGTTTCCCGAACGCCGGGTACATGAAGCCAGGAGGTGACCAGGATCTCCACAATATAGGCATAGTTTATTCTTCATTCTTCTCTCTCTTTCATCCGGAGATAAACGGGAGCGCCCCAATTGCATAGGCTCATCCGTAGACGTAGGTGGTTGAAAACGAGGAGCTAGACGAAAGGTAGACCGTCTAGGAAGGTCTTTCTCGGACGATCTTTCCCGAAGCCGAAGATCTACCCGGTTGCAGAGAGAAATTAGGGCATCCAAGGTGGGTGGCAATTCTTGAGAAGAGAGGGCATCCTTGATTTTATCTGACAGCCCTTGCCAGAAGGCAGCAACAAGAGCCTCATCGTTCCACTGGAGCTCGGAAGCTAGGGTCTGAAACTCAATAACGTATTGAGCCACAGAACGGGAATTTTGACGTAGTCTTAGGATGCTAGTAGCAGCGGACGTCACTCGTCCCGGCTCATCAAAAATCCTCCTGAATGCCGAAGTGAAGGCGGAAACATCATTGAGAAGATTGTCATTACGTTCCCAAAGAGGCGAGGCCCATGCCAGGGCTTTCCCGGATAGGAGGGAGACCATATAAGCGACTTTTGACCTGGGAGTAGGAAAATTCTGAGGTAATAACTCAAATTGAATGGAGCACTGATTTAAAAAGCCTCGGCAAGAGGTAGGATCACCATCAAATTTGGAGGGTGTAGGCAAACGCAGAGAGGAAGCGGCTGCAGCAGGGACTTCGACTGCTTGTGGTTGAGCAGCCGGCTGAGGCGGGGTCTCCTGTAAGGCGTCTAAACGGGATGCAAGAGTTTGCAAACCTTGCAGAAGTTGCATCTGAACTGCATCCTGATGCTCCACTCTTCCAACCAGGTGTTGAAGCATGTCCTTGGCGGAAGGTTCTCTATCAGGATCTGACATGGCTGGTTCTTAGTGTCACGTTACCAGAGAGACTTCAACTGGATCCTGATAGTTCAGCTGAGATTGACGTTACTTCAGCGAGGGGCGCGGAGTCTAACAAGTGAAAGGTGTTCACCAGAGATTCCCGCAAGGGAATATGGGCTTTTGCGGCTTCCACTTGCAGGTCGCGGTCCCCTGGAGAAGTTCTCAGCGAACACAGCAGACGGAGCGTAGAATCAGGTAGAAGCTGCGCTGTCACTTGATAGCGGTGTTTAGGCGGGAGGTTGGCAGCGTGGTACTCGAGAGAGAGAATATAACTGAGACGTTCAGCGGAGTAGTCACTAGGGAGCTGGTTAACAGGAAAAGATAGTGTCGCCACTTGGAAGTGCTTTACCGGAATGCAGCAGCGTAGTCACCTGGAGGTGAGTTCCCCGGAGAGACGTAGCTTGGAAGCTTGAGGGAATAGCAAAGACACAGGAGCTGTTTCCAATCTTAAAGTCAGGGATTGACTGAAAGAACCAGCATTGAGTTCTGGTCAGAGGAAGTATATATAGTGCAGTTCCAATTGACCAACCAATAGAGGGCAGTGAGAACACATAAAGCAGTTAGACGGTTCTGCGCATGCGCAGAACCACTGAGCGCTGAACGGAAGAAGGGGAGAGACAGCGCTGGAGAGTTGCAGCAGCATGGACCAGGTAAGTGAAAGAAATAGCGGGTCTTGGTGGGGATGGCCTCTGTCGTTAGCGGGTACACCCGCCGGCTCCCGGGGAGGCAGCGGGAGTCCGGTGCGTGACATTAATATTTATTTCATTTTGCCCCTTAATCAATAAATAATGATTGCCCAAATAATAATAAGTATTTAACCTATGTGCAAAATAATAAACTAATTTGCACCCCTTGCATTGTAACTTGGTTGTCCAGGAGAAAACTTACTCCTTTTTTTACTTACTTTCCTTAATGAATCAGGCCCAATAGGTATGGAAAATGCATCATATGCATTAAACTACACTGTTCTGCATTGTAATATAAATGCTGGTGTATGGAACTGTCCAGAGAAAAGAAGTGACAGTCATCATAATCAAACTCTCCTTCAAGTTGTTTGAGAATTACGTTGCACTGAATTGACCCAGACGAGCTTTTGCCGCTCCACCAACCACAAACAGCCTGCATGGTGGAAGTGTTTGTTATTGGTTGAATGCCACTTAGCTATCAGATATTTTGTAGGTATGAGAAATGTGCTATACACATAACATAACACTACACTAAGGTAGATAAGAGACTGTAGTATTGTACTACACTGATTTAAAGAAGCAATACTTCTTTAAATCTCTAATCTCTTCTCAGTTCTCCAATCCCCGCCGCCTCTTCACCACCTTCAACACTTTCCTATGCCCCCCACTCCTCCCCTTCCATCCTGCTTTACTGCCACGGAATTTGCCTCCTTTTTCTCCTCTACAATTGAGGCCATCAAGCTTGAAATCTCCTCCCCCACTCACTCCCCATCACCCCCTCCGCTCATTCCCTCCCCACCAGCCACCAACTCCTCCTTTTGCCTCACCACGGGACATCCTCTTCCCCTCTGAACCTGCTCCCTGGATCCTATCCCCTCTCACCTCCTTCAGTCTCTCTCCCTCACTGTTTGCGCCGACCTCGCTCACCTTTTTAATTTGTCCCTCTCCTCTGGCTTTCCCATCTTCCTTTAAACATGCTCTTATCTCGCCCATTCTAAAAAAACTACTCCTCTTGAACCCACTTCACTCCCCAACTACCGCCCCATTTCTCTCCTCCCCTTTGCCTCCAAAATACTTGAGAGGGTTGTCTGCAACCACCTCACCACTTACCTTTCCGAACACTCCCTCCTTGATCCTCTCCAATCTGACTTCCGCCCCCTTCACTCCACTGAAACTGCCCTGTCTAAGGTTACCAACGATCTCCTTGCAGCTAAAGCCAAGGGCCATTACTCCCTTCTTATCCTCCTGGACCTTTCACCAGCATTCAATACTGTTGACCACTTCCTCCTGCTTCACTCACTCCATTTTATTGGTCTATCCGGCACCGTCCTCTCCTGGTTTACCTCCTACCTTGCCAACCGCTCTTTCTCTGTTTCCCTCCCCCCCTTACTCCCTTCCAGTTGGGGTCCCATAGGGCTCTGTTCTTGGTCCTTTACTCTTTTCACTATACACCTCCTCCCTGGGTGAACTCATTAGCTCCTTCGGCGTCCAGTACCACCTTTATGCCGACGACACCCAACTCTACTTCTCATCTCCTGACCTTTTCTCATCCCTCCTCTCTAGGGTGTCCACCTGCCTCTCTGCCATCTCCTCCTGGATGTCCTCCAGATTTCTAAAACTCAACATAGCTAAAACCGAACTTATTGTCTACCCTCCATCTAGATCCTCATCCCCCTCTGACCTCTCCGTCACTTTTGACAACTACCACTATCTCATCTGTTGCCCAACTTCGCTGCCTGGGTCTCATCCTTGACTCCGCTCTCTCCTTTGCCTCCCACATCAATTCTCTTTCCAAATCCTGCCACTTCCAGTTAAACAACATTGCTTGCATTCGGCCCTTTCTCTCCCAGTACACCATCAAATCCCTCATCCACTCCCTGATAATCTCTCAGTTGGACTACTGCAACCTTCTCCTCACTGGCCTCCCCCACTCTCATCTCACTCTTCTTCATTCTATACTCAATGCCGCTACTAGACTTAGATTCCTTTCTTGCTGCTTCCCATCTGTCTCCCCTCTCTACTATGTTCTTCACTGGCTCCCTATTCCCTATAGAAATATTCTTCAAGCCCCTCACCCTTACTTACAGGGCCGTTGCCAACTCCATTGCTCCCTACATCTCCAACCTCCTCTCTATTCACAATCCCTCCCGCCCATTGCGATCGGCCAACAATCGTGGCCTCTCCTCCCCTCTGATCCCCTCATCTCACTCATGTATTCAAGACTTCTCCTTTGCTACCCCCTCCACTGGAACGATCTCCCTTGCACTATCAGAACCTCCCCCACTCTAAGCAGTTTCAAACGGACATTAAAAACCCACCTCTTCTCATAAGCCTTTCAGTCATCTGCCTGATTACCCGTCGGCTTCTTCTCCCTCTCTCCCGCTTTCTCCTTCTCATTCCCTTTGACTCCGGTCCCCTCTCACTTTTCTCGTGTCGTCTGTCTGTCTGCCCCTCCCTTAGATTGTAAGCTCCTCTGAGCAGGGTCCTCTCTCCTTCGGTTTCCACCACTTTTAACTCTGCTCCACAGCTACTCTGCCCACTTCCTTCTTGACTCCCCACCACTTCCACTGACTCCACCCCTGTTTTTCTATGCAGTAGTTCTTAACCTGTTAGCTGTGCCCACACTCTTGGGCACAGGTTCCCTACTGTGCTGACTTTCCCCCACTCTTCTTTATTAGCTGTGCGCTGAACTATATGAGTAATAGCGCTAATTGTTTATTGTACTGTAATGTTTACCCTGTACTGTCCAGTTTGTTCCTGTACGGCGCTGCGGACACTTTGTGGCGCCTTATAAATAAAAATTAATAACTATAATAATAATAATAATAATAATAATAATAAAATACACTGTAATATAGGTGCTGGCATATATTAGTAAAGCTGAGTTATACACATACAATAACACTACACTTAGATAGACCCCAAGTGTGGTCTAACCACAATGAACTACATTGATGCAAAGTACCCCACAGATTTACAGGACATCTATAAAGGTCAAAGAACTCCTCAAAGACTTCTAATAGCCATATAAGTAACAGTAGGGACTGTATAATCATATATATAATACATTATCCCATATATAAATGTAACATAAATGGAGTGCACAGTCTGTACACTTATTGCTTAAAGTTAGGTTCTTGAGTCTGGATGACACTAAGGGCCTGATTCAACAAGGCTAGCATTGTGAGCGCACAATGTATTTGGGCTCTGCGTACTCCCGAATTAATCAAGAAACAGATCTCTAGATACGTGCGCTGTTGAATTCGGGTGCGGGTCTGCTGTGCTCTACTACACAATACACTACAGGATACATCCAATACCTATGTGGATCATAAATTTGCAAAAGATTGCACAGAGAAACAAATATTGAATTAATGTCACCTGTAAATAACATAGGCATTAGTGATAAAACAGGTAAAAAAAAAAATGTAATATTTTTTCCCACCATGAAATACATTTATTAGAATGTTAATATCTACTGAGCATAAAATACATTTTTACAGTTGCTCGTGATTGCAAACACATGTTATAGCATGCATATGAGACTGTCATCACTAGTGATCATGACACAGACTAACCCAGTGGCTCCCAAACTGTGCGCCGTGGCTCCCTGGAGTGCCATAGCGATTTCACAGGGCCAATGGTAAGCAGGGCGGGAGACCACTTGGTATTTATCTTGGTTTAGGGGGACCTTGTAAAAGTTATGGAGACCCTAAGGGTGCCTCCAACTGAGAACATTTGGGATCCACTGCACTAGCCCTTTAGGTGAAGCAAGACATACATCAGAAAAACAGGTAATTTTGAAATGGCCAGAGCTGGATTCGGACGTGGCTGGGTGCACTTGAGTTTGGCACACCCTACAGTAAATTGACTAAAACATCCCTTCACCACCCCGTTCACTCCCCAAAATCGTAGGCTGTAGTAAGTGTCCTTTGACAGGGCTACGTTCACGGACGTATATCTCCTGGTTCTGGGCGTGTGCAGAGTGGTTTTACGGCAGATACGTCCCTTGATGAACCTGGCCCCTAATCTGTGTATTCGTGAAAAATACTGTGTATTTTTGTTCGAATTTTGGGACTTTAAGAATGCACCAGTTCAAATCAGCGACTCTTTCTTCTCTTTTTTCAATATTTAATATTTGGCTCTGAACTCTGATTATCCCAGCCATAATTCATACATATGCATGACTTTTAGATTTTACTCTCTTAACTTTGTTTTATGATATTCTGTGTTGATCACAACATATTCCTAAGCTACCAATGTTACCTTGAACATAGCAACCTGGTTACATAGTTCCTGCACAAACATTGTAATAACATTTTCAAGTAAACAAAAATAACAATACAAGGCAACATGTACTGCTAGTGGCAATGCTTGGGGACATATACTCGTATAACTGTCGTCTAGCTTTGTAATTTGTAGAGATTAATAAGTCATGGTGATAAATCCACTTTAATTGGTGTTTTGCAGTGCTGATGGTCTGCTGGAAAAAAAATATACTGTATTTTATCCTAATACTGGATTAAAAAAAGCGATGGCTCTGTTATCTCCGGGGTGTACTTACCACCTATGCCAAGGACGCATTTTCCCCCAAATACTTTATAAATAGTTGATAGAAAATAAAAAGTTTGATTTTGCAAATGTCATGAATAATTATTTTAAATCATGTTTTATTTATTGATTTTAAAATGTTATGAGCTATGCTAATATTAATGATATATTTTAGATTATAGTGTTCTCCTAGCACACATCAGCCCCCAGTATAACGCTACAAATTAGGAGTTGGGGCCTGATTCATTAAGGATCTTAAATGAAGAGGTATCTTATTTCAGTCTCCTGGACAAAACCATGTCACAATGCAAGGGGTGCAAACTAGTTTTCTGCTTTGCACATAAGTTAAATACTGACTGTTTTTTTTCTATATATATATAGAATCAGTTGCTGAGCATATATCGAGGGCCTCTCTTATCTCTCCAAACTATAAACAGTGTTGCACCATCCTGAATGAAGTGTCACACAAGGAAAATTGCTGCCACACACTACACATTGATACAAGAATTGTACCACTTCCCTGGCATCAGCCCCTGATCCTGTTATTTCATACTTGCCAACTCTCCCGGATTGTCCGGGAGACTCCCGCATTTTGCAAGAGTCTCCCGGACGAGTGTGGCAATCTCCCTGATAGGAAGGGGGAAAAATTTAGTTTAAACGCCGCGATTCACCCGGAATCGCGGCGTTTAGCCCCGCCCCCACTGTAAAATGACGCGATTTGCGTCATTCCGTCACGGGGGCGGGGCCAAAATGACGCGATTTCGCAGCCCCGCCCCCTGCACGCCCACGTCCCAGCCGGCATCTCCCGGAAAAGGAAAAAAAAATGTTGGCAAGTATGTGTTATTTAATGGCAGCTTCTGCTATTGATTAGGGATGTCTGACCCAGCGGATAACCATTCATATGCAGTGTTTTGACTATATCCTCCTGAGAGACATTACTGCTGTACAGAGCGATGCCTCTCACTTCAGCTGCCGGCTGTGAGTGTGGAGCTGGGATGAATAATTGACCTTCTTCATATTGAAGTGTAACTGCTCTTATTGAGAAAGAGGGATTCAGACATCAGCGAGACTGATTAGTAGTTCTCAGTTGCCAATAAGGGGAGATTAATTTATGATTTTAAAGGTCACTTACTAAGTACAAAAATATGTGGACACACAGTTTCTTGGAGGAGAGGGATAGAAATGTAGGGTAATGTGAGAGTGATATAGGATATGGATTGATGCAGAGGGTATACAATAATATGATATAGTATATATGCCAACTGGGTCAAATCACGTTCCAGTTAAGTTTGAATAATTGTGTTTTTTTTTTTATTGCAAACCTCGAGTGCCAATGGAGACCATTGAATATGGAAATGAGAACAGATTAGTGTTCACAGTTTGAGTTTAAAAAAGGTTAAAATAATTTTATAATTTCAGGGCAAATACGAGCCACACGTTTTTAACTGAAAGCTTGAATTGGGGTTGTCGAAACATTGTAGTTTGATTCAGTTTGAAACAGATTCTAAATTTTTGCACAACTCTGCTCAGAACCTGTGTAGAGCATTTACAAATTTTTAAGTGGATGTTAGATTAGCTGCTTATCTGGTAATGGTTTCAGAAAGTGCCTAATTTGTGGGTTACTCCACTGGTCAAGAGTGATTGATGTTATTATTCATTTCCTCTATCTGACATCTCTCAAATGAAAATCCTGACGCTGACCTTGGAGTTCCCAGCAGTCTAATAAGAGTCGTAGAGATGCTGTGTTTCAGTTCTGGAATCGGTTCGACGGATTGGTTCTAAATTTAGAAAATTGGTCAAAATATCTTGCAATTTAGAACCATCTAGAAATGTCCATCAACCATCAACCATCAATAATGTCCGAAATGGTTCGACCATGTTTGAGCCTGTTTGGCAGGATTCTAGCTAATTTGCACATTAAATTTGAAATATTTTGGCAGGATTTTTAGAGAACGGTGAACCTCAACCACAGACTGCAACTCGAATGGGGAATTTTGAACACACTGGTGTATGCAATTCGTTTAAAAAAAAATAATAATCTCAAAATACATTTTTATTAATTAAAAATATTATGTAAACAGTATTTAAAACACAAATTGAAAATATTAATTTTAACGTGAACAGTGAACCAAATAATAACATGTCCAGAGAAAAGTGATCTACTACATGGTCAACCAACAACCGGGTAAATGGACATAACAAAAATGCCAATGCCAAAATGCCAATATGCGCTGCTGGGAAATAGTTATTTACGATGTAGCTCAGAGAAAAAGCGGGGGGTGTCCCTCCCCCTATTGTAAATAACAGTTTAGAATATGTGTGCATATGGAGAGACTCAATTCCCGGCTTCATATTTTCTTATAATACACTTCGATTCACGTGTAATTGACTTTATTGCCCTATTTTTATGCATGCCCACTTATACCAAGAGCGTGTATGTTAAAGGACGGTTGCAGATACTTACTAGTAAACCTATATATACCTGTTGATGTGGCCATAAATTTCATATCCATGAATGTGGTTTTCAGGCGCGGGCTGGCAAATTTCAGCCCGGGGGGCGCACAGGCGGTTGCATCACATGATACGCGATGCAGCCGCGTCATTGATGATGCGGCCGCATCGCGTTTCATGTGATGCGGCCACCTGTGCGCCGACGCGGCCGCATCGCGTGACCGTGGATGCAATATTGAGGTAATATTGCATCCACAGGGGGGGGGGAGGGGGAGTGGCCAGCCCGAACAGCGGTCACTCTAAGCGGCCCGGGGGGGCGATGCCCCCTGCCCCCCGGCCCAGCCCGCCCCTGGTGGTTTTTCATCAGTGCACTGATTTTATTTATGTGCTAATTAATACTGTTTTTGCGTGATTTTATGTTTTATTTTATTATATGCACTTTGTGATTGAACATATGCCTTAATATATAAAACATATTTCCCTTTTTTCAACTTGTACTTTATCTATCATACTTTGCGCCAGGATTTATATTCTAAACTCTATAAATGGGCCGGAATATGATTACCTGTGCTCAGATGCACCGATATTGTGCCCAAGCCAGGGGTAATTACTTATAAGGAAAATAAAAACGGATGGATTTTACAGGTACGGTCATCAGCAACGCCATAAGGACCAAATTCAAGCTAAAAGGAAGTTTCAGGTATCACGTTAATGACTAGAGAATGCCACTGATCGATATTGGCGCGACTAATCTGGGAGGCGCGGAGTCTAATGCACCCCCGGTATTCACCAGGGACCCCCGCAAGGAGGTATGGGCTTGGCTGCGTGGGGTGCCAGGTTGCGGATCTCCCAGATAGCTATCAGTGCAGCGGAAGAGAGCAGTAGTCGTACAGTCCGGGTCGGAAGCCAAACAATGGTGCAGTACACAGGTGTGATCCAAGAGAGTGGCCAGGAGGAAGCCGAAGGTCAGAATCCAGGAATCAAGCAGGGCCAAAATGCAGGACAGAGGATAGTCAGGAACAAAGCCAAAAAGTCAGGAACCAAGAACAGTAGAAACAGGATACAGGACGCTGGAGCTGGTCAAACCAATACTCTGGCACAGACTGCAGAAAGCAGGTGCCAGATATACCCCAAAGTGGGTCCTGATAGGTGGCTGCTGAATTCGGCGGTCAAATGTACCTGACCGCCGACATGCTGAGGAAAGGAAGCTTCCCGTTGGCTAGCAACGGGATATATACGAAAAACTACGTGCGAAACTGTTAGTTGGTGTGGAAGTTAAATAATTAGATGATGTAAGCTAAACTGATATTGTTTTACTGTGCAATTGCGATTCGTACGCTACGTGTAATGATGCAATCGCACGGATTAATAACACACACATTCACATTCGTACTTACACTTGTAAATAGTAGACATCAATGCACATTTATTTATTAGTAAAATGTATTATAGGTTATTTATACATAGATAATATTATAGTAAAGGTATTTAAGGTTCAGGTCCTCTAAAACTTCATCTCATATTAAAGCCTATTTCACCAGCATATACCCAGTTTTGACAGAGTAGCGATCGCATCTAGCGGTCAAATGTTATGAGCAATATGAGATTAATACTCAAAAGTACTTAAACTGGTTATTTGTCGGGAAGACGCGTAGGCAATAGATGGAGTGAGTTGCCCCCACCCTTGGAGAAGAGATCAAATGAACTGGCCTATGACCAGCAGTCTACTGGAACATCGTTAACCCTGGACCAATGAAAACATCTCTTAGTGTTATCTGTGTATATTCGTGACATCATCACTGATTACGTTAATTCAAACTGCATATAAGCTCCCTGGGCCTGTGTTAGGTCCCTATGTTCCTGACTACAGACTACAAAGATGAACATAGACCTGGGCCCAGGGAGAAACGCTGGCCCAGTAATGTATTCAGTTTATGCTTTCCTATTTATTGTTATACCTTTTATACGTCAACATAGCTTGCTGTAAATCCTACGATCTGTTGCTTTAAATCTCTTTGAGCGTTGGAACCACAATAATCGCACTGGACAATATTTATTGGTATCAACAAAACGAACATTACATTGGTGACCAGACAGATGGACATGTGCTAAATAGGTCATAAGGATTGTGAATCCTGACATCTACTTAATATTATCTTCACTTTATTTTAGAGTTACATGTGAATGTAACTTTAGTCTTTCCCAGTTTTAAGATCACTTCCACTATAGAGGTCCTAAATGCTTTTAGTTGAACATGCCTTAAAACATTTTTTTATTAAAAAAATGTGGCATTTATCAGCACCGTATTTGTGACTTTGGCCCTTTTAGGTTATAATATTTACTATACCGAAGGCTAGTTTGTGTAAACATCTAGTTGTACCTCTGCATGCTTTATGGTATTGTTTGTTATATATTCATTTATGAGAAATTCTGGCACACCTTCCTCACACATTAATCTGATGGAAGACGTGTTTTGTGTCCTAGAAATATCTGTTCCTGTAATTAGATTGACAAACTCATGTTTGATTGTATTTTAGCCTCCAAAAGTCTAATCAGTGGAGATTGTTATATCTCTCCTCTCATTTATATATCTAATCAATAAAGAAATCATAAAAGGCCTTGCTTTTAACCTCGCTGTGGCAGATGATCAAAATAAAGTATTTTAAAACAGCACAGCAAGAAGATGTAATGACTTGCGGAAGAGAAAGCCGGTACAGCGAGGAGAGCCGGCTCCATCTACATGCCATCACAGTTACCAGCCTGATCGGCCGTGTCATGATTATGAGTTTTCAAATTACCCATTTCTCCTCCCTGGAGGTGGAAGTCTGTTTAAATTATTGTGAGATTCTATCATCTGCGAAGAAGAGCTGCTTCATTTACTGCTGCGGTTATTTAATCTTTCTCGTAAAAAATTTCTGTTGTTTCAAAGTGTGCCCTGAGAGCCCTCGTGTCTGTGAAGATTTTAATTGCATCGCTCAGAGGACATCTTAGAGAGGTCACATTCAAAGTGTAAGGTGGAACCTCAAGGCCATCAGCTCTCTCAGCTGGTGGAAAATTCCAGCCCTGTGGGAAGTGGAAATGATCGTGCGCTCCTCGGCACAGCAAGAAACATCCCTAAAAATGTGTCCTTTCCACTCCTTTATCTAAATGTAATTATCTCGCTCCACATTTGTGAGATTGCTTTCTCCGTATTTTGCTAGGAAAGCGTAAGCTCTGCCTAACTCCTCCCCCAAACTGTGCAAACTTCATCTTCTCCACGAATGCCACCATTTTGCTCCACAAATCAATGTGCCTTGGTAGGAATCTCTCTTCCTCCCTCCTCCCTATCTCTCTCTCCCTCCATCATAGAGACATAGAATTTGACAGCAGATAAGAACCACCTAGTCTGTCCATTTTTTAACCTATGGTAACATCAAGTCCAATTTCATTCCTATTTCTATATAAGGATATCCTTATGTCTATCCCAAGCATGTTTAAATGTTTCTACTGTATTAGCCTCTACCACCTCTGATGGGAGGTCATTCCACTTATCCTCTACCCTTTCTGTGAAGTAGTTTTTCCTCAAATTTTCTCTGAACCTCCTTCCCCAGTGTCAGTGCATGTCCTCATGTTCTAATACTAAAATGTTTAACGGATGATAACCTTTCCTTACCTTATACTCTTACCTTTTAACTATAACCATAAATAAAACACAGACAACTTAAATATGGCGAAAGCAAAGGAAATTTATTGCAAGGTATGGTGGTGGAGAAAGAGAGCAGTCAGAGTCGACTTCTGCTAGGCCAACCAGGTGTAACGATCTGCTTACAGCTTACTGCTTTGCCTGGCAGCTCCTGCCTCCTGGACTTTTGTACTTTATTATTTGTTCATTTTGTGTGTTGCAGCAGTACCTTCATTCACCAGAGGTGCTGCTATTGTGCCCTACTTGTTTGTATCAGGGGTTAACCTGCCCTGTAATTATTCCTTGCACCTGGGTGTGTCCCTTCTTAAACCTGTCACTCCCAGCATACATGGCTGGTTATTGTTGTCCTATCCTGTGATGTCATATCCTTGTTGCAACCTGTGGATTCTTCCTCCTGCCTTGCTCCTCTGGTTCATGCCTGCTTGGAACCTGTTCATACTTCCTGCTTTCCTGCATTAGCTGCTTACCTGCTGGTTTCTGAACATTCGTATCATTTCCTGCATCAGCTTGCACCTGGTATTTACTACTGCTCTCGATTACCTGCTATTTATACTTTTCTGCAAATAAACAGAGTGTTTTCACCATATTCGTGACTCCTAGCTGTACTCCTGTTTGTAACCGTGACACCAGGATGCCCCAGCCTTTTCCATGGAACATCCGCAAACAGGGGGGACAACCACACACCCCAATGTGCACATATCTACCTCAATGGGGCCACTGCCCCGGGCCCTACAGAACCCTCCCCTTTTGTAGGCTAATGGAAGCAACCACAAGCCAACCCGATCAGGAAGTACTTGGACCGAGACTAATAGCCCATTCCATTTGAATAAAGGTGGGTTAAGTGTGCCCGATACCATAATGTGCCCTTACTACTGGCCATCGAATGTACTGCGATTTCCGGCACTGCCACTCCACACAACCACTAACACCAAACTATACCGGTACTGTATAACACCATCAAAACCCCATTCAACAGGGAGGGAGGGTGGGCAGCGTCCAGCTGCACAAGGGACTGATTCTTCTCCGCCCATCACTGATATAACTTCCAAAACCCCTCCTCATGACTCATATGGGCGTCCTTCCCCCAACAAAATATATTAACCCCCAGAGTACCAATACAGTCCAATGCAGCCTTAGCTTTTAATATCCCTCAAGCTTAAATACAGCCCTCAGTTCCTATTCTCTTCCTTTGTAGAATGTTTCCTGTTTCCCTCCTGTACCTTATTATAACCCTTCATATATTTGAAAGTTTCTATCATGTCCCCCCTTTCCCTTCTCTGCTTCAAACTATACATATTAAGATCTTTTAATCTTTCCAGGTAAGTTTTGTGCTGTAGACCATGCACCTTTTTAGTTGCCTTTCTTTGTACAGTCTGTAATGTATTTATATCCTTCTGGAGATATGGCCTCCAGAACTGAACACCGTATTCTAGATGAGTCTGTACCAATGACCTATACAGTGGTATTATTACTTCTTCCTTTCTGCTACAGATTCCTCTCCCTATACAACCAAGCATCTGACTTGCCTTCCTCATTGCTTTGTTACATCCGTCCCTCTCTCTCCCACTCCCCCTCTTCGTTCTAACATTGGTTCCCCCTTTTGGTTTATTTTCTCCCCTCTCCCCCTTTTCTTTCTGTGACTCGGTCTTTCTCTCTATCCATTGTTTCTACTCCATTGTTTCTCTCCTCTGTAGTGCTGCATTTTTCTGAGTACCAGGTCTGAGTACCCATAGTATGAAGTGAGCAGCTACTTTAGAAGAAAGGGGTGGACTATAGTCGGGGAAGGGAGCTGCACTGCTATAATAGGAGCTATCTAGAATTTTCTAGATACATTTGGATTATAAGATGCACTTTATAGGACCCAAATTTGGGTTTCCGAAGTACTCCAAAAATACAATATTTAGTTTTATCTTTTTGTTAATTTCTAGATTTTATTATAACAGCATATGCTAACATGCTATAACATAGGCTTGGTTGTCTGTAACTAACAATAGGGTTGTGTGGGAGAACTCCACCAGGCAAACCACAATAATAGCATTAAAAGTGTTTCAAAAAGTTACGGCAGTAGCTCCTAATCATGGTTAAGAGCATCGGCAGAAAAAAATAATGGGATATAGAATCTATGTCTGCGGACTCTGGGAAGCGACACTGATGCCAACACTATAGTGCTAGGAGAGTTCTTTACTGAACGAAACATTACTAGTTTCATTTTCAATGTTTGTCTAAGCAAAATACAGTTTATAATGTCAACAGTTAAATCATACTGAACAGAGGTGATGGATGACAGCGTCTGGGAGGTTCTCATTATAGATGAATCTAATCATCACAGACACCAATGTGTAGGAGAGAAAGAAGAGCACTTTGTCTCTAAATATGGATCAAGCATTGTTACCAAACTATTATGTTTAGATTTTTCAATGTCTCTGTCCTTTAAGTAAAGTAAAGGGCGTGTAATGATTGCTGTGGGTCATTAAGATTCCTTCCAAAATTGCTCGTTCTGCTTCTCCTTTGTTTTATCAATAAGGGGAGGGATTTGGTCTCCTGCAACACTGGTCTAAGTAACTTTTTAAACAACTTTAAAGACTTGTGTTTCCAGAAAGAATTTAGGGTTAAAGGGGAAGTATAGGCAAAACAGTGACGTGTACTAATTTCATCAGTATAACTTTATATCATTTTAATGTTATTAAACGTCAGTAGAAATGTGACATTTTCAGCAGTCAGTAAGTTAGAAACAGAAGACAGTGGAAACCAGGAGGCAGTTATGTGTTCAGCAACCCATTCAGTAATGATGATGGGCCCGGCATGCAGGGGCAAAGGCAGGATTTGTAGAGGGGAAATTCCACACCACACCGCCAGTGGGCGTGACCAGCATGCATGGGGGCGTGGCTATATTAGACAGTGCTTGGCTGCTCTCCAACTCTTACTATCCCCATAATATACATGGGCAATGCTGCGTGCACTACTGTTAGGTGCACACAGCTCTCCCTTTTCAAGCAGAGCTGTGTGAAGCGGGAGCAGGGTCCAGCCACCTCAATTATACAGTGCCCCAGGCTTGGAGGGGGGTTTCCAGGCACTAGGAACCCCCCCCCCCTCCTCCCCCTCGGTTTGCCTATGGCATGAGAGGCAATTGCCCACCTGGCCACTTTGCCAGCCCGCCCATGCCTACCACTTTTAAAACTCCTTTTCTGCTTTACTCCTAAAGTACTGCTTGGTTTATCCACATATATGGCTTAAATTAATCATCACAGTTAGGTGACCCCAGAACTGTCTTTATTGTATGTGTCAGTTTTGTTTGTTTAAAGCATTTTTACATTAAGCAAAGTGCATCCAGAAATTCCCTCTCCTCCCAACGGAAATTCATCCCATTAAAAGTATAGGACGAAGGAGAAATGGCTGAGCGCCCCTCCGCACTGCAGGGAGGACCCCTAAAGATACATATCTTCATCCTTTACTTACGCTCCACAAAGTGAAATCTCACTCCGCAAAACTAAGAGTACTGGTGCGGCTATTCTGTACTTAGAAAGGGACGGTGTCTCTCTACCCATTAACCTTAATACTGTTGATGCCTCTTTGTCATTGCACAAAACCTCTCTCGCCATTTAAGACTTACCACTCAAATCCATAAGTTAATAAAGACACGGACAACAATTTAAATTTTGGCAACAGGTCACAGTTAATGAATACATGATGGCAGCGAATGCAAATTGCGAGTCAGCTAACAAGTAATGACAAAACCAAACAGTGTATGGTCAACAGGCACTGACTACTGGTCCCATAGTCCTTTACGACTGGCCGGTGCTAAGTCTGGCATCATAGTGACTATTCCCCTTCTGGGCTCACAATGACAGGCCCACACAAAGCAGGTCAAGGGGTCTCCAAACAAAAAATCCTAGGGCCAGGTTTCTTCAAAGGGGGCATTGACTTGCGGCCAATCAGCGATAGGACCATATGAACTAGTCTAACAGATATTAATTAAAAATGGAAATAACCTTTCAGTGTTTTCTATCAGGTGCTGTATGTTGAAAAAGTAACTTATAAAACCATGACGGCAAATACAAATCCCAAGATGTTATGTATCCAGTTGCCTCAGGCAAACTGTAAAACACCCAGACTAGATTATTAGTTCAGCAGGAGAGGTGCAGCAAGCCTGGCATCCTGCTACATCATTTTCTGGTTATTAATTTAATGACATAATTAAGTTTTAGGTAAATGTTTTCCTCAGCACTTGGATATCCCTGATCTGTTTAATATTTTGCTGACTTGCTTAATGTTTGTTTTGGCATGTGGGAAGCAAAATTTCAGACCAAGTTCATTATAATTTGCAATTTTATATATTTAGAGAGAAAAAAATAGATGGTGCACTTATATATTAACCAGTGAATGGAACTGGTCCTACATCTATGTGAAAAATCCCAAAAAACAATAACAAAGTTCCAAGAATCACTTCTCCCATCTTCTTCAGCAACCCGGCACGTCAATCAGCCAGTAGTGTCCACACTAAGGGGTATATTTACTAAAGTGCGATTCAGATAAACCCCAAGTTTTTTGGCGCTTTGAAAACATGAGATTTGGGGGTATATTTACTAGAATACAGGTTTGAAAAAATGGAGATGTTGCCTATAGCAACTAATCAGATTCTAGTTATCATTTGTTTTGTACATTCTACAAAATGACAACTAGAATCTGATTGGTTGCTATAGGCAACATCTCCACTTTTTCAAACCTGCAGTTTAGTAAATATACACCTTAGAGGCGAAAGACATTGGCAAAACCAAAGGATGATTACTAACTTTCCCCTGAAATTTTCGAAATATGTTCCTAATAGATATATGTTCCTGAAGATAAATATATGTATATTAAGAAATCTACACTGGACTTTAAAGGTCATATTAATTGCCAGTCTAAATAACATTTTAGAAGAAAGTACTATACTAGAAAATTAGGAAAAAGTAGACAACATCCAGATTTATAAAGGAGTTGTACTGTCTATCCAGGTAATGCTATAGGTATATGGATAGATACTTTTCATACAGTGGTGGAACTTGATTGACTTAAATGAACAAATAAGAAAACCGAAATACAAATACAATTTTAGTCCAATGGAAATCAGGTTTATTACAAATTAACCAAAATAGAGCATCCAGTATTAAGAAATACTGATAAAGGCGGCAATTTGGTTACTGTGGATACCAAGACTTTTAGACATACAGAGACTTACCAGCCTATAGAGATGGATCCCAAACTAATATATAAATTAAAACTTAATATAATACGTAAACATGGTTTACCATATGGAATACTAACATAACAAGCACATGACTATTTGATTGTAGATACACCAATATTTTGCATATCTATCTATCTATCTATCTATCTATATCTTTATATATATATATATATATATATATATATATATATATATATATATATATATATATATACCTTTAATCTGTGATTTACCTTACAATGGAGATAAGGGATAAATAAAGAAAGGATACAGCAATTTTTTTGCAGTTAATCTAGAGGTGATATGAAAAGATATGATATTATAGCAATATAACACTTTTTTATAATAATGATCAAAACACAATGTATGTAGACTTTCTTAGTGTATTGTTTTATTACTTACATATAATTACTTTATGTTTAATGGTCAATATCGCCTGCAGAAATGTGGTGTAGCCATGGGGGCAACATTTGCACCATCTTAAGAGAATGTCTTTAAGAGAGTCACAACACATTTTTAGAGATCCAAATAGAGATCATATAGTTTTAGATTGTAGGTTTTTTGAAGATCTAATTTTGGTTTGGAAGGGGTCCAGAGGATTTGAACATAATTTACTATATGGAAAGATCGACTTTCGACCATTAATTTCCGTTAATCATTGCTACAGCTTCCACTGGAGACCAGATAAACTCTTAGAACAAGGCAATGCAAGGTCTTCACCTATAGCAAACAGCTTTTCCCATAGAGAGCAATATTCTCACAGGTATTCAGATGCCCTCAGGTCTTGTACTCAGAGTAGTAAGAGTTTATCTTAGAAGGAAGGCAGTGAGGGAGAATGGAGGCTTGGATTAGTAGTACACCAGATGATAAACACAGTATAACCAGTACCGATGTCATGGGCAGGCAGCAAACAGGAATACCAAGGACAAGCCAGAAGGTCAGGGGTGGCAGCGAGCAAGGAAGGTCCAAAAACAAAGCCAAGGATCGATATGGGCAGCAGAGAAGGAACATCCAGGAACAAGCAGGGTCAGACAACAAGTAATAAAGCAGAGAAAGTATTAACAGCAACAGAGCAGGCTTCAAGCAATACAGGTCAAGAATACGCTATAACATCCTACATCAGTCCCTAAACATGATCTCTACCTTCTTGGTCATATTTTGGTAGTGACCAGGGCCGCTATAACCCAAAGTTGGAAGACAATTGCTCCCTCTACCCTGACTTGAATGATTTCAAAGTTCCAGTCTAGCTTTCAAATGGAGACTATAGACATTCCCTACTCTACTTCTGCTTTGGCCACTATCATGAAGTGGTTCAAGTGGCATGTGTATGTCACGGAAGGGGCGGGTACAACTAGAGAGACCTCTCTGTCCTTTTTCAATTCTTCGCCCTTAGCCCTGCTTGACTCCCCCTGGGACAACTAGTGATCCCCCTGTTAATGTTTATTTGAAGCACTACATTATTATAATATGCACTGAAATGGTTAGTACTTCTGCCTCACAGCACTGGGGTCATGAGTTCAATTCCCGACCATGGCCTTATCTATGTGGAGTTTGTATGTTCTCCCTGTGTTTGCGTGGGTTTCCTCCAGGTACTCCGGTTTCCTCCCACACTCCAAAAACATACTGGTAGGTTAATTGGCTGCTATCAAAATTGACCCTAGTCTCTCTCTCTCTCTCTGTCTGTGTGTGAGTGTGTGTCTATATTAGGGAATTTAGACTGTAAGCTCCAATGGGGTAGGGACTGATATGAATGATATAAATAAATGATGATGATGATGTCTCTTTGTTTTGCATTGTTTTGTTTTATTCATCTTCGCAGTCTGTGGATTGCTGTATTGAGCAACCACGCCACCCTCTGCGGGGGGATTCTCCCTGTGTCCCCGCTTTATTTGACTCCCTTCTTATTTTCTGTACCCCATGTACTTTCAAGGGAGGCCAAGCCACAATGTTCCCCTGGGGGCGAACCACCCCACGGCCATGGGCCAATTATTGCTAAGGCGCATGGTGTGCAAAAGTCGCCAACGTTCTACTGATTCCATAGCTGAAGAGTTCCGTACTTTCACTGGCATTAATGTAAGCACTAAAATTGTGCAGCAGGAGTTTAATGGAATGGGTTTCCGTGGCCGAGCGGCTGCATGCAAGCCTCACATCACCAAGACAAATGCCAAGCATTGGATGGAGTGGTGTAAAGCACAACGACACTGGACTGTGGAGCAGGGGAAATGTATTCTGTGGAGTGTTGAATCACACTTCTCTGTTTAGCAGTCCGATGGGTGAGTCTGGGTTTGGTGGATGCCAGGGAACGTTACCTGTCTGACTGCATTTTACCAACTGTATAGTTTGGTGGAGGAGGGTCCCGGCTGCAAGGCAACTTGCTGAGACTGAAGGGACAGTTAGCCTGACACAAGATGACATCCCAGATGCTTGGCAACAGCCAGGAGAAAGGACTCAGACCCAGAGTGAGCCGTCACGAGTGGCTTATAATAGTAGCTTATATATAGTGACGGTTTTATTGCTATAAAGACTGATATTTATTGTAAAAAAAGTGAGAATAATATTTTGATGGCGAATTATTGCCCCTAGATCCTTTATAGTTATTACACAACATTCCAATCTGAGATTTAGGAGGTGCTACTCTAGGTGACAGGAATATGAATTTAAGGCACATGAGTTTTAACAGGTTTCTTCAGAGAGGTTATTCTGAACAGATGGTTCAAGCGTCTTATGATAGACTGAGAACGATATTCCTAATAAGTTAGGTGCATGAATGGAAAATTATACCCTTTTGTCACTGACTATTTGATTGATTTTAAATATTTTTGTGGTAATATATAAAAAATGTTCTCCGCTTCTTCAGACGGGTGAGGCTATGTGCCACATTTTAATAAAAAGAGTTGTGCATGAAAAGCACCACTGCTTGTGGGCAAACTTTACCCAAGTATGATTACCTCTAATCATCAGTGCTGGTACTACCGGTGGTAATCGTTAATACGATTACCACTATTCCAACACCCACTTCACCTACAAAAAAAAAATGTGAAAGTTTTAAAAAGCGATGTTAATATTTATAGACTTGCGGATCTACGTGGATAGATTGGTCTCTGTTAGGAAGACTGACAGTCTTCTGGTGTTGTATAATGTCCGGAAGCGTGGCTGGCCAGCCACCAAACAGACAATTTCTAGGTGGATAACGATACTATTCACCAGGCTTATGTTCCACAGGTTCCAGGAGGCTTTACAACACATTCCACTAGGTCGGTCAGTGCTTCTTGGGCAGCGCGGCATGGGGCTTCAGTTGAGCAGGTTTGTCGGGCTGCTACATGGTCTTTCGTCCACATGTTCACAAAATTTTACAGATTTCATGTATTTGCCTCTAAGGATGCAAGTTTTGGCCATAAAGTGTTATGTGCGTCTCACTTGCAGCATCCCCACTCATAGGGCAGTTTTGGAACGTCCCTATGGTCTGCAGTGATCCCTCAACTGGTTGTGCTAGAGAAAACAAAATTTTTGTATTCACCGTAAAATCTCTTTCTCTAAACACAGTTGGGGACACTGCACACCCACTCTTTTTGTGGTTCTGACAGTTCGTTGTATGAGTTTTGCCCTCTCTTGCGGCTTGGTTAGTAAATTAACTGAAGATTTCCGACGGAATGGGAGCATAGAGGGGTGGGAGAGAACAGACAAGTCTTTTTAGTGTCTGGACTCCACAGCGCCCTCTATACCCATGGTCTGCAGTGTCCCCCAGCTGGTTGTGCAGGATGCGCCGAACACGCAAATCATATCGTTTGGTCCACAATGTTTTTGTCACCTACGTGACAATAAATATAGCTATGTTTGAATAATACTTTGCAAATAATAGTGGATTTGTGAGGGAAATTAGCAGCCTATTGCTTTGTATTCATTGTATCCACAGTTATAAAGATTGAGGTGAATACATTAAGTCTGAGATTTGAGCCAGAAGACAATAAAAATGTAAAATTATACAATTAATGAGCATCCAATCTAGCTTTCAGGTTGAAGGTCAGTTTAGTGGCTTATTTCAAACCTGCAAATCTGATACCTTCTATCTAAGGTGTAACCTAAGAACATAGACACTCAGCTCGGAGCCTGATCTGTTGTTTCCATAATCCTAGAATATTTGCTGTATGACAGTTGCAGTAATTCACAGACCATTCATTGGTAGAGGCTAGAAATAGATTGATTACATTCGTTTCTGTACAGTTCTTCCCGTGTCTCTGAAAGCGTGAATATAATTTCATTCTCCATCCAATTGTGTGACATAATAACAAGGAGTTAATGGTAAATGAACAATATACATAACTATTATTTATATTGTACCTTGTTGATAAACAATGTCATCCTATTACATTTTTATCTCACTTTGATTACAAATACAAAGTGAGTGCGTTTAGCAGAGCTCCTTAAAAAGTTATTGCACTGTTCAGTCTCTTCTTAATTACACTATCAGAGAATAGTTTGTTTTTAATTTTGTTTTACAGTTTATTGAATTCTGCATCTGATGAGAATTGAGTATCACAGGGAATTTTTCTCAAACTTTGCACCTCAATAAAGATCTGAATATAGAAATACTATTAGACATATGATCTTTAATATTATTTTTGGGGAGCATTTCAGGACCCTACAATTAAAACTTTGCAGAAATGTCAGGCTTTTTAAGCATTCATCTGAATGAATGTCATATTTGGATCATTCAATGGTTGCTGTGGTCCCATAAATAAAGAGCTATAGTTAATATAAACTATACTTTCAGATTAGTCCATCTAGTGAGATAGACACTACGCGTTTCAGAGATTTATGTGAAGAAAGACCTAGGGAATTAAAATTTTTCACCTTTGCGGCTTTACTGCATATGTGCTGGTCTTACGCATGTTCAACTTGGTAGAGTTTGATCCTTGGGCGGTGGAACGGCACTGCTATGTACGCCTAACCTCATGGACCCGTTCCGGACACACTTCCTGCAGAGGCGCTAGTTCTATCACTGATGTCTACTTACGGCTTGCTTCCACTAGGTAGCACAAATAGCGTAACAATCTGCTCTTTTCATACCACTTTCCTCGTTTCCCAGATGTGAGATATGAGAAGTAGCCAAGCATGGACTTATGTAATACATAAGCATTAGAAAGTATTAGAGTAGAAAATTAGAAATGTGTAATTAAGGAGCCTGTTGGCTCAAATGTAATAGTAGGTAACAGTGACATTTTCCACCATGTGCCCTTAGTTGGACACACCATCTGGTGCCCAAATAAACAGAAAAATTTGCTTTTCCCAGAAGGCAAGTGTGCCTCTGTGTGTGTGTGTGTGTGTGCAAGGTGGACAAATGGAGAAACGCGCTGCATGTATGTATAATCTCTGGTTTGTAAATGAGACTTAATGTGTGAAGTACACAGTTCTAATATTACTGAGGTGTCTTCACTCTTCATGAGCCTATAAGTAGCTCTTCCAGGTGACTAGTTAGAAACCCGTCCTGTCTTCAGAAAACTTGGCTTGTACACACCCACCTGCAACCTTTAGAAAATACATAACATTTTTTTTCTAGCGTTCTTCCATTTAGACATGTATTTATAACAACATGCAGAGCTGTTTATTTTTGTGGCACCGCGATGGGACTCAAAGCTGCTCCCTGGTTACGACTCTGTCCAGTACAGAGAGCGCAGCAGATTGGTGTCATATGCAAGTGCAGCAACAATAAACTACACTGTCTGATGATATAAAGACACAACTAAAACTGAGGCTAGGAAACCAGAAAGACTAGGTATAAAAGTATTTAAAAATATCCCTTTATGCTATATAAATTAGAATCTTTAGAATACTGCGAGTGTAAGAGAACAAAATAGAACTAAGAGCACACAGCTTTGTATTGGATACAATAGATAATATAATATTAATCTCAGATTTAAAAGACGGCAGTTGAAATATATATTTCTTCTTCATTTTTCCTTTCCTTTGCAAGTGGTCAGAAGTCAGAAGTGAGCCACGTTTTAGGGATGGTTAGCAGCAGACTCGGAGCACTACTGTTCTACAGATCAGGAGGAGGTACAGATGTGACAAACAATAATTAAATGGACTTCACCTTTAATGTCCATTTGTCCCTTACACACAGTGGAGGCAGCTGTAAATGATCCTTATTGTAGCATTAAATAGCAATAGCACACTTTCTAGTAAATTGATAGGCTGCATACCTCCCAAAATTCAGATTTTCGAAAGTGAGCACGTGGCCACATCCCTTGGCAGTATTGCTAGGATGCTATAGGCAGCATGGTGGCTTAGTGGTTAGCACTTCTGCCTCACATCGCTGGGGTCATGAGTTTGATTCCCAACCATGGCCATATCTGTGTGGCGCTTCTATGTTCTCCCCGTGTTTGCGTGGGTTTCCTCCGGGTGCTCTGGGTTCCTCCCACACTCCAAAAACATACTGGTAGGTTAATCAGCTTCTGACAAAATTAACCATAGTCTGTGTGGTTAGGACAGGGACTGAGGTGAATGACATAATATTCTCCATACAGCGATGAGGAATTGGTGACGCTATATAAATAAATGATGATGATGCTTCTGAATCACTCAGCCACCCAAAACCCCCTCCCCTGAAAACACCCTTGCATGTCCTCACTGTTCGGGAGACATACCTCAAGGTATCTACTAGTTGTGAGCTGGACATACCACCTAATCAGTTGGGACACCAAAGTCCTGGATGCTGGGATGAGGGGACAGCCTTGCCTAAATTGGTGCATGCGCACTGGGTTCCTGTTTGGCCTTTCAGTACTGGGGTCTTCATTACACTTGTGCTGGCCACCATGCATATTCATAAAAGCAGATTGGGGACTCCGTAGCGGACGCACCAGTGTCGTTGGGCCACCCTGGTACAATAGCAACTGCGTGGGTTGCATTGCAGTAGTTCTGCCACTGTTTGGGATGTATTATCCTGCTTTCTCATGAATATTGATTCCACCCTCAAAGTGGCTGCCTCCTATGCGAGTAGGCGATGGGAAATTTAAAATCTTATCAGTTGAAGATATTGGGGACTATTTTTTAAAATAAGTGCAGAAGTGAGTTACCCATATCAACCAATCAGACATCTGCTTCTATCTGTATCACTAGACAGATGTGCTGATTGGTATTTTCTAACTATTTTGTGAATTAATTTTTTGAGAAAGTTGCAATCTATTTTATAGACAATGTATCATTGTTCATTACATTTATTTATATAATCTAAGGATGCTTTACAAAACTGAAATCTTTTCTAACATGACATTTCTACATTTCGCTTTCCTGGAGAAGCACAAGGGTTAGTGGGCCACGATGTCAGTATCTGCAGGACTGCAAAGCTTTGCAGCTTAGAACGAGGGAAGTTGGGCAAACTACAGTAGAGGCATTTCTTCTTGAGTGCTGCAACATGCAAACATGAGATTTATTTATAATGAGATTATTTAAATGAAATAAAGAGGTGGAAAGAGCACATGTGAGGTTGTGAGATCTTCTTTTCTCCCCGCAGAAGTACTAGATAGTTCCCCACCACCCCGGAATAATCAGAAATGGGGTCTTGTCCAATACTTAGTATAATAGTATTTTGCATCTCCCAACTGCACTTTGACCAATGACAAACCTTTACACACAAAAATAATACCTATATTAAAGAGAGTCCCATTGTCCATTCTTAATGTAAAAGTAAACTGAACAGTGTTTCAGGTAGAAGAACAGAAACCTTTAATACATGGGTTTGTGCTAAAGTCATACTTGCCAACTTACCAAGTTCCTCGCTGGCTTCAGGGAGATCCCGGGGGAGGTGGGTGTGCGGGGGCAGGGCTTGACAAATTGCTAAAATGACACAATATTGATGACACAATATTTGCATCATTAAGCCCCGCCCCCTCCACTTATCTATTGCGGGGTGTGAACCGGGAGGTTGCTCTGCTCTCCCGGGAGGTTTCCCAGAAATGCGGGGGTCTCCCGTACATTCTGGGAGAGTAGGCAACTATGCATTAAAGAAAAGCAGCTAATGAATCTCTAGAGACGTCAGTGTCTTTTACATTTCTGTCTCCATTACTGAAGTCATGTTGTCTTACCTGTCAGTCTTTGATTAAATCTTGGTCTCCATGAACATGGCCACCTCCATAGGCATCAATACATGGACATAGGACATAATTTCTGAACTGTGTCATCACGCCACAGATGGCGAAGCCAACCATGTCTTGTACTGGCTCAGCATCAGGGAGAATGCCAGACTCTTCAGGGAGTGAGGGAGATCACCCCTATTTCAGGGAGTCTCCTTGACATTCAGGGAGAGTTGGCAAGTATGGCTAAGGTATTAGTAGATTGGATTTAATGCAACATTTCACTCTTCCCATCATGCACCTTTTCAGGTGTATCCGCAAACCCACCAAGCAAGGCGCAGATTGATTTTCCCGGGAGCAGTTGAGGGTCCAGGATGTTGACAGCACTAGGTGGTTGGACTATCAAAGAAATCGCAGCTTTGTACAATTTATGAATTACTGGCGCAGATAATCACATCATTTTGGATGATGCAGTTTTCAGCCAATCACGTTCTCCAGGACCCAGGATCAGGTCGTTGGCAGGATGCAGGAGAATGTTCTGCTCTCCTGTGAGAACTACTGGAGATTGGACATTCCTGGACATTACCGGAGAGTAGGCATGCCATCATGTTTCCTAGACAATGCTGCTATAATTATGTGCTTCATTTCCTTATGGTTAAATACAACCCTTCTCTGAACCTCTTCGTGAGTATCATACCATGTATCCTGCATTCTCTGTAACCAGGGTTATTCTAATGCAATGTCTGCCTTGTCCAGTTTCTTTCAACAAAGAGCTGATTTTTCTTTTATCAGTACCCTTTTTACCTTGATATTGTAAATGCATTAAAAAAAATAACCAAAATTGTGTATTTCTTTAAACCCTTAACGTCTAGAACCACAAGGGAACCGGTCCTGAAAATAATTTACTGCAGAAACGCTCCTACTCTTATGACTTGTCTGAAAACCAGGTCTGCGGGAATCTTATTATTAATGCATGGCAGATAAAGTCTGCATTTACCTTCGTTCTGTCGTTGTGTGTCAGAACACATCAGCAAGTGTTCAAACCTTATTAGAAAAAGATTTTAAGCCCCAAAATTAGATACACGCTTTATCATTCCATTAGAATTCTCCATAGCTACAAGCTCAGCTAAATGTAACATTATATTCCACAGGTTTTACAAGAAAAACTCATTTCAACTCTGCTGCCCAGCTTCAGCCTCTGCAAGTTAAAACGAGGACAGAAATAGATATTGGACTTATGCCACCGGCAAATACAATAAGTTCTAACTGCTCTGTAATCTTTCAATCCTTTTACTGTGTTTGGGGGCAATTTAACGTCGGCAGTTCTAAGATTCTTGTACATAAATTATTATAAACTTCAAGCAAGGCATAAACACCAAGGATTGGATTGATATATACACCACAACCTATTAGATTGTAAGGACTCTCGTGAGCAAAGCCTTCACTATGTTTGTTTCCATATCTGTATTTACTTTGTCTGCCCTGTATGTCCATTTTTTATGCTTGTTCTGTTTTCGCACCTTACAAATCAACAATAAAAACAACCTATGTCTTACTAAATTCCGGAAATATAAGGTGTGCTTTATTCCACTTCCAATCTGTCCCATCCCCTTGGTGAAAGCTAATATGTTTATTATACTTATTGCTGAACAGGAGAGGTGAGTCTGAGTGGCTTACAGCTCTTGGGTAAAATGCTCTCTACATATTGGTATGTATAAGGACATGACCAGTGATGTTTCATCAAGTTTGAAAGGGAGTTCTCCTTAGTTATATTAAGTTTAACCCATATCAGCAGCCATTGTTAACTCTCCCAGGAAATAACATTTCTGTTCCTCTCCTAAAGCAGCAATCCCCCATAGATTCATTTTATTTTTTTCTTTAATTAGCAAATTAAGTACTTTTTTAAGAAAACATGTCATTTTTCATAGCTATCCTCCTTCCAATCATTATCTCCTTTCAAAAGCTATCTAGTTGGAAAACAAAAGCGGCTACCAGACACAGACACAGTCAGTCTGCTACTCAGACACAGGTTCATAGCTCTCAGCATGTCATGTGATTGCAGAGAGAATAGAAGGAGACAGAGGCTCATGGGGGCTTTCCAAAGTCTCTCTGCTCGCTACATCTAGTGTCATGGGACTGTGGTTGCCATGGTAGTCCAGAATCATAAATCATTAACAGCAGCCTGAAGGAAAAAACCAAGAGGATAAATGGTAAATAATTTTGCCCAACTTTTTTTTTATACTCCCGCCACAGTGATTTATGTTAAAAAAAAACACAGCTGATTTCTTTTCATGGGATCGCAGCTTTAAGATAGCAACACAATTTTTTTTCCTGCTATTAACATGTGTTGTATTCCTAAGATTGGTGGAGGACAAGCAGATCCATAATAAGCTGATTTTTACTTATTGAAATCCAGCAACCAAATAGCATTTCCGTCAGAGAACGTCAGGAGCCCGCTAAGTATAAAGCAGCCAGTGACATTTCCATTAGTGGCTGCTCATTAGTTTGATTTGTGAGATGGCAGCGGAGAGCAGGAGAAAGGATTCCTGCAGGCACAGGAGACGAAGCTGCTAGAACATTAGTAGACATTAGGATCTCTCAGTGTCAGCTATGAGCCTCTGTATTATGATCAGCAAATTAGCTGTATCTGGTCAGATCTTATGCCCTGCACTGTATTGTGGACACCAAGGATAGTATACTGGTCATCAGATGTGGCTGTGTATACTGGTCAGGTGGGCTTTGTTGCATTTCATTATAGCTGTTTCACAGCTTCTAAATAAATGTCATGGGGTTTGGGAGCCACACTGTGCTAGCCCCGCCCACGTCTGGCATCTCTACGGTAGCGTAGTGGTTAGCACTTCTGCCTCACAGCACTGGAGTCATGAGTTCAATTCACAACCATGGTCTTATCTTTGTGGAGTTTGTATGTTCTCCCCGTGTTTGCGTGGGTTTCCTCCAGGTGCTCTGGTTTCCTCCCACACTCATACTGGTAGGTTAATTGGCTGCTAACAAATTGACCTTAGTCTGTCTGTCTGTCTGTGTGTGTGTTAGAGAATTTAGATTGTAAGCCCCAATGGGGCAGGGACTGACGTGAGTGAGTTCTCTCTACAGCGCTGCGGAATTAGTGGCGCTATATAAATAGATGATGATGATAATGTGCATTTTGCTTTTTCGGAAAAGTGGTCCCTTAAAAAGTAGGTGCATTAACGTTTATGCTACGAGAAGTTAAACTGGTGCGTGTAGTTCTTTAGAAGTCCTAAGGGAAAAAAAATCTCAGAGAAAAGTTTCCACTTGTCATCTCAGCATTATTTATTATAATATCACATAAAATAGAAGGTTACAGTATGGATTGGTTTTGAGAAACATACCGCAGTGGACTGCCCAGTGATTTATGTCTAATAGACTATAAATAGTTAGAACCTTTGTACATGCATCCTAGATATCCCTAATTTCCTGATAAATCATTCTATTTTTTTTTTTTTTGTTTCAGATAAAGTTTTTATTCCCCCGGTGGTGAGAGGTAGGTACTACGAGTCGTCTGACCCCTGCTTCTTCTTTTGGAATTTTCTGAACTGAGACTGTATCGCTACAGCTGCTCGCTCTGTCTCTGGGGCGTCCATGTCAATGTCGAAATCCTCCTCGACTTTCTTCTGGTCATCTGTCGAGAGATAAGAAATACAGAATGTTATTTATTGTCTGGATATCACAGGAGGAATAGATATGGATATGCTTTCTAAAACCTGAAGAAAAAATTATTTTTCCCCCAAATATAATTAGCTGACCCACATTGTATCAATGACTGAGAGCCCTGTGGTCCAGGAGATATTCACTCCCACCGGAGCCTCATCTACTATGATCCTCTCGGCTCTCAGCCTGGAGGAACTGAAATACAAAAAGCTCTGTACAGAATTACTCTCTGGAAGCCGATTGGAGGGTGGATGACTGCTGGTTGGTTAGATGCAAAACTCTCTTGTCCAATCCTCTTCTAGCTCAGGTCTGGCCAACCTGTAGCTCTGCAGGTGTTGTGACACTACAAGCCACAGAATGCTTTGCCAGCAGATAGCCAGCCAATAGCTTGCAGGGTATGCTGGGACTTGTAGTTTCACAAACACCTGGAGAGCCACAAATTGGCCAGGCCTGTTCTAGCTAATAACCATTCACAGATCCTTTTGTACTGGAAACCGTACAAGGTTCATGAGAGCTGAGGTATCAGCAGAGCAGAGTCTCCCGAACAGGGACATGGAACCCATACGGCTGAGCTACATAGGATGAGAGAGGTCCAGGGTGTGAGGTACAATGCACCAGGATAACTCTGTAGCTAGAAATGACTTATTTTGAAAACAACAAGTACCAAATAGCTGTTTATGCTGCATGATGTCATGTCTGAATAATGTTTTGTGAACATGAGATTTCTTGGTAAAGTCAAGGATTTTTTTTTATTAATATTCACAATTATTTCCACACCGGGGGAACTGTTCCAGTATGACAACTACCAATCACACGAAAGCAAAAATGGGCATACAGTTGGTTTTCTCTGCAGAACAGCATGCCTTGTATGTGTTATTGAACATTAATATTAACATATTGCGCATATAAACTTTAATGAAGAACGGGTCATAACTTCAGCTATCACTTTTGTTATTGCTTTTTAGTTCTCCACAGATGATAATAGCAATATTGACCCAGACAGCAGGTGCTACAAGTTGGTTTTGACCTTACAAAATTGTTAACTTTTACTTTATATATTTACTCTATATACATAATGTTAAAAGGTATCAGATGGAAAATGAATCATTGGTTCAAAAGTCTCGAAGTCTTTGAAGTGGAAAATGGCCTTTTTGGCAGGAAGAAAGTGGTAGAGTTTGTGTAGACATTGAGCCATACTTACTTACTTTTAGGCACTGAAGTCCGGGAGATCACGGACATTTTGAAGCGGGGAGCGGGGCCAAAATGACGTGATTCACTGCGAATCGCGTTATTTTGGCCAGGTATTTGCTGGATGCGGGAGACTTGCCTGCTCTTCCGGGAGTTCGGGGGACCGACCCGGATTTCGGTAAACTTCCGGACATTCCGGGAGAGTTGGCAAGTATGCATTGAGAGCCCCACTGAAGGCCATAATGAATGATTAGGAATAGTGGGCTTGCAGTCTCTCACCTCTACACTACACCTAAGAACTGAAGCTGCAAATTATGAGGCTTGTGCAACAATGGAGTTTAGCATTTTGAGTTTATTGTGGAGAATACTTATTGTGTCTCTTCTATGTCATTTTGCATTTTCCCTCATCTCTAGTATAGTATTTTGGAGTTCTAGGGCTTGGGGTGTATGTTTCTCCTAAGAAGGATCATCTGATTATCCACAGCCACCAGAGGTGACGGCTACAGCACACTGCAAGCTATTCAGATTCTATCATCTCCCCACATTTACACAGGTCCAGGACCTGCAGGGAACACTTACAGACTGTGAAGAATAATTGCCAACTTCTCAGACCTTTTGCAGTTCGTAAATGATGCTCAATATGGGCCTAAGTCATTAAGAAGAGGAAAGCATAAAAAAGGAGTAAATTTGCACCTGGACAAAACCATGTTGCATTGGAGGGGGAGGTAAATATAAAATGCGGGGACAGATTTATAGTTGGGCTGGGGCATGTCCTAAATTTCAGTGTAAAATAAAGTATTTGTGTGCTGCATGAAAAAACAGCCAGTTTTTTTTCCTTATGGGCAAAATAATAAACAAATTTGCACCCCTTGCGTTTGTCCAGGAGCAAAGTTGTGCTTTGCTTTTCTTAATGATTCAGATATGGCTTCTCCCTATTTATCAATGGACACAGCCATACAAAGCATGGAGAAACCTTTTTAACAAGGGGCCACGTCCGACAAAACTGAATTTTAAAAACAAACTGCGGCGATTAATAGATACAGGGGCACAAATGGACAGGTCACTACTTCCAACGCGATCCTCACTCACGTCCTGAAACATAACGAACATTCTGACTGGGGACCGGTTGTTCCATTCCCGCACACTGTACTGCTGGTGACATGCAGGAGAGGAACATTGATAACCAATAGGTGCTGTGACTCTGATCTATGTACCCAGACAGTGCCCTTCCAGCAGGTTTCTACAAATTTATGTACTGTAGAATTTTTTTCATAAATGTATTAAACTGCGGTTTTGTTAAACCTAAGTTTTGAGCCGTTTTTACAGGTTGGTTTTAAACCACCTGATGTATTAACGGCAAAACCACTATAAATTGCCCGAAAACTGATGTTTCATTCGGCAAAGCTTTCTACATCACCATCCCAAGTTTTAACCTTGACTACATACAAACCATCGAAAAAAACGCTAGCAAAACAGCCAAAACAGTAGAGGCGGCTGTGAGAGGCAAGATTGCAGCATTCTGTTTGAGCTATCTGCCATTCATAACATAAGAGGAGACACCATAGACTTAGGAATGATTGTAGCAATCATTATTTAATGGTTATGAGGTAAAATTTAATTTATAATTTACTTATGGGGCCATTATTATTGTTCATTGTATTATGAGGGCAAAATTACTGTTTTTCATATTATAGGGACATTATTAATATATAATTATATTAAAGGGCAATAACATTTGATTGCTAGCAGGGGGGTAATAATTATTTATGAAGGTGCAACACTTATCATATGACGCTACAAGTGCCAGCATGCATTTGCGCACATGTGCGTGCTGGTACTTTTAGTGCCACATGTGTGCGATATAAATGATGCACCTATCATGAAACAGTAAGTGTTGCCAAATCATAAATAATGATTGCCCCCACTAGCGATCAAATATTATTGCCCCTTAACCTTCAACCCTCAAACGGCCATTTACCCGCTTGTTTGCAGTCATATAACGGTAAGACCCAGTACATTGGACAAAATACTAACAATGCATTAAAGCACAGAGAAATAAAGCACAGTGTACACTAAAGTACAGTATACACTAAAGTATAATATACACTAAAGTACAGTATACATTAAAGTACAGTACACACTAAGGGACAATGTTCTGTTGCTTGGTGCTTACTATTGCAATATTACCATACAAACTAATATTTATATAAGTCCGAGAGAATATCAATAAAAGTATTAAACTATATCTCAAATACGGGCACATCACATATTGAAAGTAATATATAGATGGTGGTTTGTGCAGAGAAAGAGAGGAGAGATGGCAGAAATCTCACAACTATACATTACAAGTGAAAGAAAGATCTTCGATAATATTTGGGGTTACCTCCTGTATGGTGTATTGGGCTACAGTACGCTATGGCAAAGGCGGTAAGGTGGGAGGGGTTGTATTAAAATGGGCGTGGTCTTTCAAAGTTTCAAAGTGGGGATCCCATAAAAAGTTTGCTTCCTTGTGATTTGCGCGGCGCAATTTGTCCTCTTCTCGAATGCAAAATTATGGTAACCCCATGCTGGCCCACTTCCCAAATATTCCGGTCTCCCGGGAAAATAGGTGAATCGCGTGATTTTGGCCATTCGTTGCATCCCGCCCCTTTCCAACACGTTCCTACTCTGGGATCTCCCGCAAGCGAACTATTCAAAGTATGGGTAACCCTGAAGTCGTATAAATATGCTTTTGATAATTGATCTCTATTAAACACAGGGCTGGAAACGCTGATTAGCACATGAAAGATTAATATGAGTCAAACACTACGAGACAGTAACATTTTATATAGGAAATGGTTTGAGGCTGAAGAGCTTCGCAGAGCACTAAAATTACAATATGAAGCAGAACATAAAAAGAGCGTCTGAGGGAAAATGTCAGTGAATTGGAGGTGACGGTACAGAACATTTACAGATACAATCACCAAACAAAACAAGCAAAAAGTTTCAAATAAAAGTAAAACTATTAACATTATTCTTGCAAGCAGCGAAGTATAAAAAAACAAATAATTATATAGAGACAATGGTTTTAGAATAAAATAAAATCACAAGATCAGGTACGTTATTAATACCATTAACTGTTAATTTTATGAGCTGATTAAGCAAAGTTGTTAAGATTTTAATAAAGTGACAAGAACATTCTGAATTAGAAAACCCGGACTTCGAAGTGACGTGAAATGTGCTCAATGTAATCCATAAAATCCACTTTGATCATATTACCTACTCTCCCGGAATGTCTGGGTGATTCCTGGAATGTCTGGGAGACTCCCGGAATCCCAAGAGAGCAGGCCACCCTCCAGGACGGGTTACATTATGAAGTGATTTCATACAAATCGCTTCAACGTGGTCCTATGAACCACCCCTCTTGGATCTTGGCAAGTATGACTTAATACTTCCCATTGTTTGTCCGTCGCAACAAAACTGTGGGTAGCATGGTGGCACAATGGTCAGCATTTCTGCCTCACCGCGCTGGTTACATGAGTTCTATTCCCAACCATGGCCTTATCTGTGTGTAGTTTGTTTGTTTTCCCCCTGTTTGCGTGGGATTCTTTGCATACTCCAAAAACATAGTAGTAATTTGCTGCTGACAAAATTAACCCTAGTGTGTGTGTGGTAGGGAATCTAGACTGTAAGCTCCAATGGTGCGGAGACTGATGTGAATGGCAAATATTCTCTGTACAGCGCTGTGGAATTGGTGGCGCTATGTAAATAAATGATGATAGCATACTGTTCCCGCTGGGTAAACGTTTTATGGATAGCTGACTCCTTTAGGTTACTAGGAATTAGTGCTATCAAGTGTACGAGGCACAATGAGAACTAGAGGCATCACTGAGGTAGGAGGCACTTCACTTGGAGAGAAATGAAAGTCTCTATCCTCATGTTCTTTATTTTGCTTCATAACATTCTACAAAGTCTTTTCCTTGAGATCTCGTGAACCTAAATCTGACAAATTTCATCCCAGGGTTATTAGTTACAAACCTGCTTCCAGCAAATTATTCAGTTTACTCTTTTGCCGTCGGAGTGGATATGAACAATGACAGCACAAGGAAATATGAGCGCTCAATCTTCCTTCCCTCGGGGGGTGATGGTGAAAAGCTTTTCTGAACGGCTTTGTTAAATTCGGCGAGACTCTCACTTGCTCAACATCTCAGTGTAAATCAGCCATTGAAAAATAAGGACGTAGATTTATGTTCCAGGCAAGAAAATGTTTTGCCAGTTCCAGGGTAAAATCAAGAAACTTTTTCCTTGCAAACCGCTATTACTGCAGTGACGGGGATGAATATGCTGCCATATCTTTCACATGAGGGGAAATTTAGTGCTTAGAATGAGCGGCTTTAACATCCCAGAACTTACATAGTTTGTAAGGTTGAAAAAAATACAATTTCATCAAGTTCAACACTTCATACAGTTGCTGCTTTAGCCTCACAGGTGGAAAATATCACTTCCTGTCCCGAAAAATGGCAACAAACCCTGGATCGATCACCCCATAATGTCCTCTAGTAATTTAAACTATATATACCACCTGAATTCCAAACTAACCACCTTAACTGGAAATAACCTCTTTCTATGCTGATGGTGAAACCTTCTCTCTTCCATTTGCAACTGACGTCCTCTTGTCCTCTTTAGCACTTCTGCCTCACAGCACTGGGGTCATGAGTTCAATTTCCAACCATGGCCTTATCTGTGTGGAGTTTGCATGTTCTCCCTGTTTTTGTGTGGGTTTCCTCCGGGTGCTCCGGTTTCCTCCCACACTCTTCAAAAAATACTGGTAGGTTAATTGGCTGCTATTAAATTGCTCTTAGTCTCTCTCGCTCTGTGTGTGTGTGTTAGGGGATTTAGATTGTAAGCTACAATGGGGCAGGGACTGATGTGAGTGAGTTCTCTGTACAGCGCTGCGGAATTAGTGCCACTATATAAATAAATAAATGATAATGAGGTTGCCCACCTCTGAACCCTTTTCAGTTCTTCAATGTCTTTCTTTTGGTGAGGTGACCAAACACTATTCGCCAAATACAAGATGACTTAATGCTAATTCTATCTTTATCCCCCTTTTTATGCATCCCAAAATTGTATTTGCCCGCATTCCCAATTAATTTTTTTTAGCTCAGTTTTCCCCAATTGTATTCCAGCTAATGTTTATGTAACCCAGTTATTACCAGGACCTGGGTGCATAACTGTAAACTTTTCTACATAAATTCGGTCTACCAAGGCACAGTGCAGTTTGATGTTTTGTCTTTTGTAGCTAGTAACTATGCTGCTCTATGTTAAAACCCTTCACAGCTTTCTGTCATCAGCAAATATGGATTCTAGGCCATCACCAAGTCCTGAATATAGAGATTAAAAGGGCCCAATACTGGTCCTCATGGTACACATCACTAATAACTTTACTCCAGTGTGATTATGTTCCGTTTCCATAACTTCACGTTGTCTATCCTACAACCATTTCTCCAACCATGTATGTACTCCCCAGCCCCAGATCTACGATTCCCATCTCAACGTTTATTTATTAATCGCTTGAAATAATTTACCCACAGCTGAAGGCACAATTAGAAGTCTATAATTTCCTGGTTATGATATTGTTCCCTTTTGAAATATTGTTACATCTGCTTTCCTCCAATCTTGTAGCACTTTCTTGGTTATGAGGCAGGCCACAAATGTAGTAAATATTTGTCTATCAATTACTGAACTTAGTTCCTTTAGCACACATGGGTGGATGCCATCTGTACCAGGTGCTTTTCATGTTCTATACTGCACCTTCTTCTTAGTTAGACAAGGAACATTTAATGGTGTACAAAATCTTCTGCTACACAAACTATTTCTTGCCATTTTTTCTGCCTATGTGAAAACAGATGAGAATTTTTTTTTTAAATCATACTTACCAACTTTTCATTCTTCGGCCTCCTGGAGATCCCCGAGTGGAGGCAAAGTGTGAGGATGGATGGGGACGGGGCACCGACCCCCAAAATGCAATGACGCAAAGTGTCTTTTTGCCGCCGAGACCAAAATGATGCGATGGAGGCTCCCCTCCTACCTACTTCACTAGGATGAATGGCCTGCTCCCCTGGGAGTGGGCAAGTATTGCTAAACATATCTATAATTTCTATCATTTCTATAAAGAAGGGAAAGGGGGGACATGAAAGGCAATTTCAAATATATTAAGGGTTTCAACAAGGTACAGGAAGAAAACATTCTTCAAAGGAAGAGAAGTATTAGAACAGGAGGACATGCACTGACACTGGGGGGAAGTAGACTCAGAGGAAATTTGAAGAAAATCTACATCACATAAAGGGTAGTGGATAAGTGGAATAGCCTCCCATCAGAGGTGGTAGAGGCTAATACAGTAGAGCAATTTGAACATGCTTGGGATAGACATAAGGATATCCTTACAAAGAACTAACAATCAAATAGGGTTTGAGGTTAGCATATGTTAAATAATGGGCAGACTAGATGGGCCAAGTGCAGGGGCAAACGCAGGATTTGCAGAGGGGGGTTTCCATACCACGCCGCCAGTGGGCTTGACCAGCATGCATGGGGGTGTGGCTATAATTTTAGAGAGTGCTTGGCTGCTCTCCAACTCTTCCTATCCCCATAATATACATGGGCAATGCTGCATGCACTACTGTTAGGTGCACGCAGCTCTCTCTTTTCGAGCAGAGCCAGGTGAAGCGGGGCCAGGGTCCAGCCACCTCAATTATACAGTCTCCCAGGCTTGGAGGGGGTTTCCAGGCACTAGGAACCCCCCCCGGTTTGCCTATGAAGTGTTTCTTATCTGCTGTCAAATTCTATGTTTCTATAATGAATTTTCAATCTCTTCTAGTCTTAACAATTCAAATGTCCTTTTGTTTCCATCTTACCTTCAATACTTTCTTATTTAAACACATTAGTAGTGTTTTATTGCTAGAGATTTGTTTGGAAAATACTGAATGTATTCGCAACAATATTTATTTAAAATATTTTCACTATTCCCTATTTGGGCTCTGCTTTTTCTTAACAGCACACTTTCCCAGCTTCAATGCTTTTCTTAGCAGATGAATCCTTTGCCTTCTAAAATTCAAAAACATTTTATTGAAATTCAAGTTAAATGTTATCATTCCCTAGAGGCAGCCTCAACAACACATCTGTTCTCTTAGTAATGGGCAATGTCTTTTAAAATAGATAAAAATGGTCTTTTGTCAGGACAACTAGTTGTAACAAATTTACATCTGGCTATTTAGACCATATTTTTTGCTATCCTTTCAATTTGTAATAATTGTTGCATTTCAGTACAATATGCGTGTTGGCTTTTAACAAACCCAAATGACTACTTAACACAAACCTTTTTCTACATGTATAACTACCCACAGGCTTTACCATCTGGCAGTCTGACGGGTGAATCTGGGTTTGGCGGATACTAGGAGAACTCTTCCTACCCGAATGCATACTGTAAAGTTTGCTGGAGGAGGATAATGATCTGGGGCTGTCATTCATTGTCTGGCCTGGACCTCTTAGTTTCAGTGAAGAGAATTCATCATTTATATATATATATATATATATATATATATATATATATATAGTGCCACTAATTACACAGCAAACACTGTACAGGAAATATATCTGTCATTTACATCACTGCCTGCCCCATTGGAGCTTACAGTCTAAATTCCTTAACACAGGCACAGACTAGGGCTAATTTTGTCAGCAGTCAATTAAACTACCAGTATGTTTTTGGAGTGTGGGAGGCAACTGGAGCACCAGGAGGAAACCCACGCAAACACGGGGAGAAAATACAAACTGAAGACAGATAAGGCCCGAGTCAGGAATCGAACTCAAGACCCTAGCGCTGTGAGGCAGAAGTCATAACCACTGAGCCACCGTTGTGCCCAAGAGAAATATTAATGCTGCAGTATACAAGGACATTCTAAAGTATTGTGTACGTCTAACGTTGAAGGGAAGGCCCTTTCCTGTGTCAGCATGACAATGCACCCGTGCACAAAGTGAGATCCGTCAAAAATGGAAGGTGGGAGAACTTGACGGATCTGAACAGAACTCGGAACTCAACTCCATCTTTGGGATGAATTGGAATGCCAACTTCAAGCTCAATCTCAAAAATGCTCTTGTGGCTGAATGGATGTGAATCCCAGCAAAGGGGGGACCAGCTCCATAGTAATGCCCATGGCTTTTTGGAATGAGATGCTCAGTAAGGACATATGGATGTGATGTTTGAGTGTCCACATACATCTGACCACAAGATTACAGAATACAAACAGTGGACCATACAGTGTAAAACAGTACAGAACAATAAACAAACAATACCATAACTCCAAGCATAGTTAGTACAGTGAAGTTGGAGACGAAGAATAGGTATAGAAACAAGAAGAAAGAGGGCCCTGCTTGTATGAGCTTACATCCTAACGGGGAGGACAAACAGACATCAGGCACAATAGGGAGTCAGTGAAGGGGATCCAAAGCAAGAGGAGCGAGTAACGGGCAAGAGAAGAGAGAGGTGCAGAGATTAAGCATGGAGAGGAGGTTAGGTGGATGGCTGGTAGGCTTTGAGGGACAGATGAGTTTTAAATACCCGTTTGAAGGAGCACAGATTAGGGGATAGTCGAATAGAGCATGGAAGGTCGTTCCAGTGGAAGCGGGCAGCCCAGGAGAATTTAAATATTATATGGCTTAAATGTTTAGCATTAGCATTAAATGTTATATGGCTATAAGATATTGATCTCTGCTGTCAACCATTTCTGAGGGGAGCTGACTGCAGTACTATTCAATGGCCAAAACAGCAAATTTTGCTCCAATATCTTCGGTTGTGAGAGTCTCTTAAAAATTTTACATATTTGTTTCATACTTGCCTACTGTTCCAGAATGTCGGGAGTCTCCTTGGAAGAGCGAGCCATTCTCCCAGAGTCCACCCACTTCACTATCGAAGTGGGCAGAGGCAGGGCTTGAGGAAGCATATCCCATCATCATAGCCCCACCCCCGCTGTGTGATACCACAAATGACCGTATTGCACAGCAGGGGCGGGGCTATAGTAATGAGATTGCCTTCCCTTTCGTCAATGCTGGCAAGTATGATTTATATGTGAATATTATTAGTAGCTGGTTTGTATTTATGTTTTTGGTTTAGTGGTCTTTATGGTAAAACTGTGGAGGCAGCCAATAGTTGGCTGAAATACAGTAATATTTCTGAGCATGTACCTTATCAATTCTCTCGGTTATTATTAATCAGGCCGTGATCTCCCAGGTTCCTAGTAAATTTATAGGCTGCATACAGGCTTAGCCCACAAAATGGGTGGAGCTTAGAACCAATCTTCTGAGCATGCATAGGGTGCCTGCTGGAACAGAGAGCCCAAACGGAGCTTCACCTCTCATGCTCAGAAGAACGGAGGGAGAGCCGGGATAGAAGTTGGACCTGTGTCGCCAATCCCCCTCAACTCCAGGCCGCATAGCCACCGCAGCCCCTGTGATAGCCATAATTCTGCTCTTGTATTGCATGGGAGGAAATATGTCCTATTTGCAGTTCAGTATTAAAAGAAAAATAATGTATTTAATGTGCAGAAATCCAAAGGCAGAACTCAGGATTAATGACACTATAATGTCAACTACTATGAATCAAAGTGACCCGGGAATCATTTTCTCAGCCAATCTAGAAGCGCTGCGGGCAAGTAATATAACAAAAGCGGTGCGGAGGTCATTCGGGCTGTGTGAGAGGATTTGTCTTCAGACACCAACAGGCAGCAGCGCAATTCTTCAGATGTTTAAAGGGGGAGTTTTATTTACAGCCTTCTCATTTTCCTATAAACAGGACACAACTAGTAATATGGTACAAACTGAATTAGTATCCTGTAACCAATCAGACATTATCTTTCATTGGCCTAATTTATACGAGAGCAGTGATGGCCAACCCGATACACCTCAGGGGCCGCCTTCTTTCAAAAGGGCCGCACATTACCCATAATATCAGTAATAAGGTAAAACAATACATTTAATCAAAGAACAGACACCTATCTGTAATAACGTATCAGCAGGTATTTAAAACAAGTGTTACGGCTATAACAAACTTGTCTGACAATAAAGCAGGAAGGAGCTGGGGGCCACCGGTTACCAATCACTGTATAAGAGCATAGGCACACCGAGGGGGGATCCTAGTACCTGGAAACCCCCCTCCAAGCCTGGGGCACTGTATAATTGAGGTGGCTGGACCCTGCCTCCACTTCACACGGCTCTGCTTGAAAAGGGAGAGAGTGCACGCAGCATTGCCCATGTATATTATAGGGGATAGGAAGAGTTTGAGAGCAGCCAAGCACTGTCTAATATTATAGCCATGCCCCCATGCATGCTGTTCACGCCCACTGGCGGCGTGGTGGGGAAACCCCCCTCTGCAAATCCTGCGTTTGTAGAATGATTGAAAATAAAAATAACTTTATTTTCGGCAAACTCTCCAGAGTGGACGTCACAGATTAAATTGGGCCATCTTGTTAATTGGACCATTTTAATGACAGGAGACTAAGTAGAGATTTCGGTCAATATATTCCCAGCTCTGTAGTTATAGATGGGCTTCAAATGTAGGCAGCACATAGAATGAACATAAGCGAAACAGTGGCTGTTAGCGTAGTTTTTGTTTTCAAAACTGCACTTTAAAATGTGTTTTTTGTTCGGTTTTCAAATTGCATCTTATAAAAGTGAAATACACACATCATCATCATTTATTTATTTATGCAAATTCCGTAGCGCTTTACAATTGGGAACAAACATTAATAAGACAATACTGCGTAATTCATACAGACAGAGAGGTAAGAGAACCCAGCTCACAAGCTTACAATCTATAGGACAATGGGAGTTAGAAACACAAGGGTATGTGCTACATCATATTGCACAATGGACCAGCTAAAAAGGTAAAAGTATTGAGTGAGCTGTGTGATCAGTCACACAGCAATGTTGGTCAGAGGGTTGTTGTCCTGTGTTAGCTGTGTAGAGGGTAGATTCTTCCTCCTCGAGGGTCCTCCACCCCACGTCCACTCTCGCTCCCTCCTCCCCCCTGGGGGTCTCCCTGTCTTCCGCGCCCTCCTTCTTGGGCCCCGTCGTTTGCGGATCCTCCCTCCCCCTTCCCCGCCCTCTCTAGCTGTGCATTGAGCTTACTAAGTTGCTGTGTTTACTGTGCTGTCTCCCATTGTATTGTAATTTTGTTTGTCTCTGTACGGCGCTGCGGATGCCTTGTGGCGCCTTAGAAATAAATATTAATAATAATAATAATAATAATAGAGGGTGGTAATAGGGTAATCTAGGGAAATTAAGATCGTGGTTGAGGAATATCATAACCTTGTCTGAAGAGATAGGTTTTCAGTGAACGCTTGAAGGTTTGAAGACTATAGGAAAGTCTTACTGTGCGTGGGAGGGAATTCCACAAAGTGGGTGCAGCCCGGAAAAAGTCCTGTAACCGAGAATGCGAGGATGTGATGAGAGTGGAAGAGAGACGTAGATCTTGTGCAGAACGGAGGTGTCAAGTGGGGAGATATTTCGAGACCAGTGAGGAAATGTATGTCGGTGCAATTTTGTTGATGGCCTTGAATGTTAGTAGAAGAATTTTATATTGGATTCGTTGAAATACAGGCAGCCAATGTATAGACTGACAGAGTGACTCAGCAGAGGAAAAACGGTTAGTAAGGAAAATCAATCTAGGTGCTGCATGTAAAATAGATTGTAGGGGTTCAAGTCTGACTTTGGGAAGACCAGTAAGGAGGGAATTGCAGTAGTTGATGTGGGAGATGTTGAGCGCATGAATTAATGTTTTTGCGGTGTCTTGTGTGAGATATGTGCGTATTCTGGAAATGTTCTTTAGGTGTATGTAACATGATTTAGATATAGGGCTAGATTTACTAAACTGCAGGTTTGGAAAAGTGGAGATGTTGCCTATAGCAACCAATCAAATTCTAGCTTTCATTTATTTAGTGCATTCTACAAAATGACAGCTAGAATCTGATTGGTTGCTATAGGCAACATCTCCACTTTTTCAAACCCGCAGTTTAGTAAATATACCCCATAGAGTTGATGTGGGGAATAAATGACAGTTGTGAATCAAGGATCACACCTAGGCATCGAGCTTGCGGGGTGGGACTTATGGTCATGTTATCAACAGAAATTGACATCAATGTCGGTTTTGCGGTCTGGGATCCATACAAATGGTGCTATGTATATAAGCAGATGACTTATTTGTAGACGTTGTTCTTGTTGGTCAAATCACAGGCAAAGGTGCCTGATTTACATTGATCGCTAAAATATGTTTAACAGCTTTAAGTAGCATACAGAAGAATACACACAACAGAGGTCACAGTCATCATCAATACGTCAACTTGCACCAGGTCTATGGGAGGCATTGATGGTACAGCTCCCAGAAGGTGCATCTTAATGATACATGATAGTCAAAACTGGACGGTTGTTGCGTGATGTCCAGTTTGCAAACCAGCTGATTGCTCGAAGAAATCACATACAGTTTGTTCTAGGAACTGGAACATGAATATAATATGGACTTCATGAATAATATTAGTTTGGTAGGTTTGCGTATTTTAAAACCGTTAAAAACTGTGAACATGTGTGCGGTAATCCCTATGCATGGTTCAAAACTGCCAGACATCAAATGCAATTTTAATTAAGATGAATAAACAATGGGGTTTGTATTTGAATCCTGCATTTGATTGATGGTAGTTTTAAATCCACCCTGCGATACATCCCGTCTTTTATCTTTCTCTATAATAGGACACAAGCACTGAATGGAAGTCAGCCCGATAAATACTTTGCCGACAACTGTACCTAATTTCCTAGGATAGTCCAAGGCTCTAAAGTCCCTATTTTTTATATATATTATTTACAGTCCTCAGCATAATCATTAGACAGATCCAGGTGGTCGTCCTAGCGTAATCAAATACTGGGCACCTAAAACACTAAATGAGTGACATAATGCCATTCATTCGGTGATTACAATGTTCCTGCGGGACATTGACCGGTGACATGGAGGAGCAGCAGTCAGCCACTTGTGAGGCTGCCTGCTGCTCCCCCATGTCTTTGATACACTCCCCATGTATGGCACTGGGCATAGAGGTCACACACACACAGTCCGCGGAGCAGGAGATGCTGCCCCCTTTAGGTTAAAGCTGAATACAACAAATGCACACAGAAAATGACTAAAACATGCCTAAAGCAGGTTTTCGTATTTTTATGTGATTTGCCCATTTTCCCAGGACATAAGCCCAGACTCACAAAAGTGGATAAAAATTCTGTAAATAACATCACTTTTTAATCAAATATACATTACCACCTACGGAAAAGATTTTACTAACGTGCCCATTACCTTCTCTCTGCCCTTCTGTTATTTCTAAAAAAATAGGATGTGTGAGTAGGGGATCAAGTGATAGTCATTGTCACAACCCCCTTTGAGCTTCACCGAGCACGTACTGGCAAGTGCAAGCTCAGAAGGTTAGAGCAGAGGCCTATGGGGAATGGAAATGTATCTCCAACTTCTCACAAAATGTTGCTAGGAAGGTCAGCTATAGCATATTACACCCCTGGGTGAGAGAGTTCTAGTATCACTCTGCAATATGTCTGAGTGGTTGGCTTGCAGTCTCCTAGGTAACAGATTTACTCTGTACATATTAGCGGATTCTCTCACAGACAAGGCCAATGAGGTTGCTGCAAGTTTCCTATGACTGCACCCTTTCAGTCGCTTTGTAAGTGGCATGGAAAGGAATCCTTTGTTGGATGGAGGGATAAGGAAATACTCAATTACACGACTTTTCTAGAATGTTGCAGAGGAAAGTCACACTCAGACTGAAGCGTTCAATTTACTTTCAGCCTTTCTATATCTACATTTATAAAGTTGCCATTTCTCCAGCCTCTTATATCCTAGCACTGTTTCAACAATATCTCCTGAAAGTTTCTCCATATACATTGTGCTTTCTCGAATCATTGCAAGATAGAGAAATAAGACGAAATGAGAGAATCTTAAGGCCCATCGTATGTGAGGAAGGAAGAATCATAGCAATAATGGACTCAACGGATTGACGGATGATGCAAGAAATTATCCTGACAGGTTAGTTGGAGAAAAATACTCAAATATTTATACCTCTATTGGAGAACACTGGATCACCCTCACATCATTCATAAATGACTGATGTTAACACACAAAGGCAATGTGAAAACAAAGGCTAATGATTGATGAGTATCATAGACAAGGAAAAGACAGGCTTGTCCTAGGTAAATGTTGATAAATGAGTCACAGATTAAATTGGCAATTACTTTTTGGCCATGTATTGACCGACTGTAACATGTATCCCATTTCTGGGGAGCTGCCTTTACAACATGTACCAACAATTTGAGAAGTGCTAGTTACATTTCCAAGCTGCTCACACCGGAAAAATATTTAAATAAGCCGCTTAAACGAGTAATAGACTTATAGCTAATGACATTTAAAATCAGTAAATGTTAAATAAGAATTTACTATTGCAGGCTATAAGAAGAATTTACTATTTTCTCTTGTTTTTTTCTTCAGGCAGCTAGTTGTGATTTATTATGCTGGTTCCCATGGCAACCACAGTCACATGGCACCTGATGAAGCGTGCAGTGTCTTTGGAACATCCCTATGAGCTCTGTCTGCACTGTGACATCCGCCTTCTCCCCCCGCTCTGCTATCACATGACATGCTGAGAGCTGTATCTGGAAGTTAATTTTTTCTTGCCCACCAGAGAGCATTTAAAAAGGAGATAATGATTTGTAGGAGGATAGCTAAGAAAAATGCTGAACGCGTAAAAGGAACTTAACTTGCGATTGAAAGAAATAAAATCTGCTATGTGGGATTTATGCATTAATGATGTCATTCTTACAACATAAAACAAGCGATACGGATTCTTTATTAATAATATTACAAAGGGCTGAAGGTTTGTGAGATCATGTAGGACATTAAGAACTATCAGGCAGAACCAGCCTGTTCTGATGGATCTACAAATTATCATTACAACAAGCAGCAGTTATCACTTCAAACTTAAAGTATATATATTTCTTCCTCCCGATGACCTTTTCTTCACTAATGTTATATTCTGATATCAAAGTGAAAAATGAGTTCACGCGCCAGAGAAGAAGGTTGTTTATATGAGATTTAAAAAATCTTACTGCAGCGCCCGGAACCTAAAATTGGTTGATTAATCTTTTTTTCAACTTGTAATAGAACAGCAATGTTTTCTTCCAGACACATGATAAATGGGAGAGTAACAACGCCTGATGATTATTAAAGACTGTCATAATGAGAACGAAAGTCGGCTCTTAAAAGAAATAAATATATATATTTTAATGAAACAATTCCTTCTGTGCGGCATAATATATTGATTTGTTCCTTGCAATTAACTTGGCGAACAAACTATTTGTACTTGTGTTGTTTTATTTATAAATGAAGTCATTTCCTGATGCCTATGGTCATTTATTCTGCTAAATTACAGTGAAACATCATTGCCATTCAGTTATTGAGTAAGTAAAATTAAATCTTTAAATGAACCGAGAAAATGAAGATAACAACATTTGGAACTTTAGATTTGGCCCAGAGGTTTTTTTTTTTGCAAACAATTTGTTTAAATGTTGAAAATATCGGGTCGAGAAAGGGAGTAAGAGAGACCAATCAACATGGAGATGTTAGCGGTGCAGTGAGGGAATCTAGTCGCAATTCTCTACCTGTCAGTCTGTTGAGCAAATTGTAAACTTATTCCCAGGAGTTTGGGACCACATATATTCTGACTTTTGATTACATAGACGAGGAATCTGGCAGACACTTGCACACCCTGAAAAGGTTAATGTCACCACTATTAGTGCATCTAGAAACCTTCCATCGGGACTCAAACACATTGTTCCAAGTGTGCAATGATAACTTGTCATCTATACACATCTCCCATGATCCCACGTAATCAGTATTTAATAATATTTGGCGATATGCCTTATTATCCCTTATCAGACTCACAGTTGCTTGTACTACAGCAGTATTCAGCAGTAACAACAGTTGCAGCAATCAGGCAAAACAGATTCTATGCAGTACACACTGTATGTATGCTGGTATGTAGATGCAGTCTTGTAATGTGCTTGTAGGTGCCCTCATACATATAGATATACAGATGTAGTCTTGTAATGTGCCTGTAGGTGCACTCATACATATAGATACACAGATGCAGTCTTGTAATGTGCTTGTAGGTGCCCTCATACATATAGATACACAGATGCAGTCTTGTAATGTGCTTGTAGGTGCCCTCATACATATAGATACACAGATGCAGTCTTGTAATGTGCTTGTAGGTGCCCTCATACATATAGATACACAGATGCAGTCTTGTAATGTGCTTGTAGGTGCCCTCATACGTATAGATATACAGATGCAGTCAGGTTTGCTATACATTTCACAGTCGTGCAGTTTATGTTGTGGCAGACTCCACTGTTCTTTCTGTAGGGACAGATGGAGCCTCCGGTCACTCTTTAGGACACTTTGCGGTCTTTATATTATTTGTGTCACGCAGCTTCTATAGTTTTGACTGTCTGAGGTCTACATAGGCTAGAGCTCAGAACCTCGGGCATCTAGGGGGCCTGTCGGCATTCATCGGGTTGGGGGTGCCCCCGACTCCGACTATCAGCTTAGAAATGGCAGGTATCCAACAGCAAATGTTATGCTGTTAGCTGCCTGCTCTCATTGTAGTGCTTCCAAGTCACGCAGTAATCTCCTTACTGAGGAGATCTCGTAAGTGTCTCTCTCACGAGATCTCCTCAGTAAGGAGATTACTGCGCGCCGCGGAAGCACTACAGGGAGTGACAGAGGAGCAGAGGCAGGTAAGCATTCTGGGGGCGGGGGGCAGGGGGCTCGCGGGTGAATGGAGAGCTCCTTAGCCCATGGGCCTCCATTTCTTTAATACGACCCTGCGCGCGATGCAGAAAGCCGAACTTCCGGTTACGGAGCCCTGGGCATGCTCAGTAGCACAAATCGAACAGGATTTGCGCTACTACCCCACTTCCTGTATCCTCCTGGACCACCGGGTAAAGCATGGTTTCTATGGAAACGCACAGAAGATGGAGTGAAAGTGCTCCTGCACTAACAGAAACCTATATCTATTCCTACGTTTTAATGTTTTTTAAGGTGTCTGTGTTGGGACAAGTAGTTTCACCGAGGTGCGAAGTTCTATTTCTGAGTCCCACCATTCCACAAAGTACCATCCATACTGTGTTTGTAGATTTGCATATCGCAGACTTCACAGCCGATGAGTAGGGTTAGGAGGATGACCGTCCCTTCAGTCTGCCGTCTGGTGTGGTTGGGGTAGGACGGGGAGCACTTAAGCTGATGAAAAATGCAAACTTTTGCAGACAAATATGAAAAAAGTGAAGAATTTGCAGAACAGCTTTGAAAATGTCGCTTTTCTAATCAAATGCAGAATTACAAAGGTGGATGCGGTGGAAGATGAGAATTAGGCAAATTCTGCATTCAGGTTGTTAGTGAGTTACCACTAAGCCTGGACTGAAATGTATATACTCTGCCATGTGTCAGGAAGGGCTCTATTTATTAAACTCATAAATGCCCTATCTTAGATGCCCTATCTGCCCTATCATAGATGCCCTATTAGCAGCATATACGGCATCTATGAAAGGCTACCGCTGTGTAATAGCCGGCGATAGCTCAGCCGACAAAGAGATTAGCCGGCTATGAGGCTATCAAGTAACAGAGGATGAGCCAAAGATAGGATCCCCCAATTGTAACATGTATTTGATCTTTGTCCGCACATCTAGGGAAACGGCAACAACCATACAGGAAGAATGGGAGAATGCATTTTCCATGAGTTGGCTTGCCACAAAATATATATATATATATATATATATATAGTATCCAGGTGCTTGACACTCTTAAATAACATGTGTACATTACCCTGTTGCCTTCCTCGGTACTTCAATTGTATGGGTAGTACAATAAACAGATTCTAGGTGAGGCGGCACTCAAGGAGTTAAGACAAATTGTAGTTTGTATGAAAAGGGTGTATTTAATCCATTCCAACGTTTCAGTATAGTACTTTCCTCAGGGACATCATGTGAGTCTGACAAACATACTCATAAAGGGGCGCCCCTTACAGTGGCGTATGCAGGGGGGGTTTCTGAGTCTCCAGAAACCCCCCCCCCCCCCCCCGTGTGGGCACTTCCTAGTGAAGTGGGCAGATCCGGGAGATTGCCACACTCTCCGTGAGACTCTCGCAAAATGCGGGCGTCTCCCGTACATTCCGGGAGAGTTGGCAAGTATGTACTATACTCCAGCTTTTAAGGTTCAATAACTCACTGTAGATTTTAGGTAGTTTTGTTGAATAAATATCACTATTATCACATGACCCAAAACGCTGCACAATGATTTGCTATCTGTAGCAGGCAGTACTGGGTGAAAGAGTTTAGTGAACTCTGCTTTCATGTGATGCTTTGTTTTTTTTTTATGATGAACTTTACATACATTCTTTGTGATTTCACAAATTAATTGGGGTACCCTGAACATGCCACAGTCTAAATAACCAGAACCAATACTGGATCTATTCACTGACCTTTAGTGATACATATACCCCTGAATAAACAACTGTTATGTGAAATGTTAAAAGACACCCGAAAGAGGATAAAATACAAACTTATACCATGCTTGCTGACTCTCCTGTCTCCGGACTCTGGAATTTCGGGTAGGTCTCCCAGCAGAGCAGGCGATTCTCTCACATCTTGCCCACTTCATAGTGAAGCAATTTGCGTCGTTTTGTCCCTGCTCCGCGACAAAATGACACATTTGCTGTGGAGGGAGTGGCCCCACAAATTGTGTCATTTTTGGCCCCGCCCTCCACAGCAAAATAACGCGAATTCATCTCCTGTCTGGGATTTCCCGGAAGGAAGGTGACTTATCAAGTTGATAAGTACGACTTATACTTGGATTCAGTGCGGAATTATACTGCTGTGGCCGGACCCCGGTTAGTATCTGGGTATTCTCTGTTACCAAGATGTTCCCAAATAACAGCAGTGTTGTCAATGACCCTTCCTGCAAACAATCCCTGCGCTTTAATGGGAAGTCCCCACAGGAGGTTCACTGACAACATTGCTGTCTGATGGAACCACACAAGCGGTACCAGAAGAGATGAGCGCAGTGCGGCGCCAGCAGCGGTAACGCAGCAGCGAAGTTGAATATAACTCTGTGTTTCTCAGCTTATTGTAGAACCTGCAGAAACTTGTCTGGGTATTATTACAGCTCCATGTGTCATTTCTGTATTACAAGATTTACATCTCCACATAAACATTTTGCATTAGGCTCAAAAACTCCATCTCATAGCGCTCTCTATGTAAATATTTAACAGTGTAAGTGTTGAATTGGGAATTGCTACAGGCAACTATAAACATTTCCATAAGAGCGAGGGCTTGAGAAAGGAGCCAGGTAAGTCACCTGCACAACCCTGCTGGATGTAGGGAGATGATTGTTATAAAACTGGCAAAGCTTTAACAGCAGCTTGTTCTCCAATTATAAAAGAACAAATGTATTAGATGGAGAAGTATAGTATAGTACATATCCTTTCTCAGATCAACCATTCTGGTAAGATGGCTGTGTGCACTGTGTTGGTGCCTAATTACACAGATCACTAATCTCTGTGTGTAACTAACTTCTTCTCTATAAGTATCTAACTTCTCTGCAAGTATCTAAGTTCTTCTCTATGAGTATCCAACTTCTTCTCTGTGAGTATCTAACTTCTCTGTGAGTATCTAACTTCTTCTCTATGAGTATCCAACTTCTTCTCTGTGAGTATCTAACTTCTTCTCTATGAGTATCCAACTTCTTCTCTGTGAGTATCTAACTTCTTCTCTATGAGTATCCAACTTCTCTGTGAGTATCTAACTTCTTCTCTGCGAGTATCTAACTTCTCTGTGAGTATCTAACTTCTTTTCTATGAGTATCTAATTTCTTCTCTGTGAGTATCTAACTTCTCTGCGAGTATCTAACTTCTTCTTTGTGAGTATCTAACTTCTTCTCTATGAGTATCCAACTTCTTCTTTGCGAGTATCTAACTTCTTCTCTGCGAGTATCTAACTTCTTCTCTGTGAGTATCTAACTTCTTTTCTATGAGTATCTACCTTCTCTGTGAGTATCTAACTTCTTCTCTGCGAGTATCTAACTTCTGTGGGAGTATCTAACTTCTTCTCTGTGAGTACCCAACTTCTTCTCTGCGAGTATCTAACTTCTTCTCTGTGAGTATCTAACTTCTTCTCTATGATTATCTAACTTCTTCTTTGCGAGTATCTAACTTCTTCTCTGCGAGTATCTAACTTCTTCTCTGTGAGTATCTAACTTCTTCTCTGCAAGTATCTAACTTCTCTGTGAGTATCTAACGTCTCTGTGAGTATCTAACTTCTTCTCTATGAGTATCTAACTTCTTTGCGAGTATCTAACTTCTTCTCTGCAAGTATCTAACTTCTCTGTGAGTAACTTCTATTCTGAGTATCTAACTTCTTCTCTATGAGTATCTAACTTCTTCTCTGTATCGAACTTCTTCTCTATGAGCATCTAACTTCTTCTGTGTGAGTATTTAACTTATTTTCTATAAGTATCTAACTTCTCTATGAGTATCTAACTTCTTCTCTGTAAGTATCTAACTTCATCTCTGTGAGCTTCTAACTTCTTCTCTGTGAGTATCTAACTTCTTCTCTGCGAGTATCTAACTTCTTCTTTGCGAGTATCTAACTTCTTCTCTGCGAGTATCTAACTTCTTCTCTGTATCTAACTTCTTTTCTATGAGTATCTAACTTCTTCTCTGTGAGTATCTAACTTCTTCTCTGCGAGTATCTAACTTCTCTGCGAGTATCTAACTTCTTCTCTGTGAGTATCTAACTTCTTCTCTGCGAGTATCTAACTTCTCTGCGAGTATCTAACTTCTTCTTTGCGAGTATCTAACTTCTTCTCTGTGAGTATCTAACTTCTTCTCTGCGAGTATCTAACTTCTCTGCGAGTATCTAACTTCTTCTCTATGAGTATCTAACTTCTTCTTTGCGAGTATCTAACTTCTTTTCTGTGAGTAACTTCTTTTCTATGAGTATCTAACTTCTTCTTTGCGAGTATCTAACTTCTTCTCTGTGAGTAACTTCTTTTCTATGAGTATCTAACTTCTCTACGAGTATCTAACTTCTTCTCTGTGAGTATCTAACTTCTTCTCTGTATCGAACTTCTTCTCTATGAGCATCTAACTTCTTCTCTGTGAGTATTTAACTTATTTTCTATAAGTATCTAACTTCTCTATGAGTATCTAACTTCTTCTCTGTAAGTATCTAACTTCGTCTCTGTGAGAAACTACTTTTTGTATCAAAAACAGAACAGAGGAAATTGAAGATTAAAATGATTCTTGTGTACAGAGCCTTAGGGGTCTATTTACCAGTGGTGGCTGGTGGGCAGAAGTAACTCTCATTCTGTATCTAAATGTACTAATACTGCTATCTACCATGCCAGAGCTCAATGACAAACCCTGGAGAAATTCCCCCTACAAAAACGAGAGCAAGAACCCTTTCACTGGCAGCCTGGCACTGTCAGCACAAGGAGGAAGTGACCCTCTGGAGCTATTGTACATGTGTGACTAAGGCCCACAATGGGTATAGTAACGGGACCTCGCGAGGGATCCAGACCGGCTTCTCTGGGGGCGATGGACTGTTTTGAGATTATGTTCATTTTTTAAGGCTTTTTAAATTCGGTCAGATGGCAGACCCCATCGAGGTCTATGGGGACTGCAGTTATCAGGATAAAATAATGGAATCTCTGATTTCTCCTGAGGAATTGAGAGAACAGCTGGGAAAGCCGTCCAGACAGCTGTTTTCTCCGTCTCTTTGGCTCATCGCAGCTTCATAAATAGCCCCTTTGGTCTTACAGAGCTACATACACAGCCGTACATTGCTAGACTTCTAAATACCGATGATGCAAACTTCAGTTCATTGTCTCTCCTCTCCTTCTACAGCAGATGTCCCAAAGAGTCCGTCACATGTTTTGCCGACAATATTAGCAAACGTTTCGTGATGCAGAAGGAAGGTATTAAAAGAAGATGAGGCTGTAATGCACAGAGCGCTGCATATAATACGCTAATTGCTTAATTACGCCCCTGTCCATTCAGTTTAAACAGATGGATGGGGGCCCATAATACAATTGATTCCTTTTCAGTTTCATTTCATTTATTTTATTATATACCTGCCTACTCTCCCGGAATTCCCGGGAGGCTCCCGAATTTCGGGGAGTCCGGAAGTGTAGGCAAGACTCCTAAAATTTGGCAAAATTCACGGCAATGAATGGAGGGGGCGGGGCTTAATAGAGTAATTAATGCAGTGAATTTCGGCTTTTTATAGTGGGGGTGGGGCTATGGTGACGCAAAATGTCACTATGCCCTCCTCCTACCCCATGTCACATGACTTCTCCTCCGGGTCTCCTGGGGGAGAATTCTTAAAAATGGGCATGAATGTTTTATTATGTATAAGTAGCCGGAATGCTGTCTGTATACATCCCAAATATATGTCTCTGTATACTTCCTATCTATCCTGATTTATGTGGGACAGTGCCGATTAGAAGAGACTGCCCCATGGATCAGATCTTTTGCCGCTGTTCCAGGACATTTGATAGATCTGTGTCACTGAAGAGCGCCCTTTCAATGTCACGCATACCTGTGCATCATTAAAGGGGTGTTTTTTGGTGACTAGAATGGACAGGGGGGGGGGGGGGCGCAACACTTCGCAATCCGCTCCCAGCCAAATAGAAAAATCCTATAGTTGGGAGGTATATCTCTGTATTATATATAAGTAATGCTGTCTGTACTATATACATCACATCCCACCAGCCACACCAGGGTCACCCAGCACCAGACAATGCCTAATTTTCTGATTTCAAAACACCAATGTGCCTTTGTTTAGTTACCTTATTATATTCAGTTTTGCAAACTAGCAATTTTCCACAGTACCGCTACCTTTATCTGACATTTTACACATTTTCAGTTCACAAAACATATTGAAACATAAATAACATACAGTTACCAATATCTGTGTCACAGATAGGTCTATTTTATTATATGTTTAGTTTTCCGCTGAAGACAAGACTATAGAGGAGACGTTTCTAAGGCAAACAATGACATTCAGCAAAGCTCTCAGTTTAATGGCTGGCGAATTGCCTCTTCCACAGGGGGTCAAGTCAGAGACTGCCTCAAGAAGAAGCAGCGGACTCTGGAGACCCTGATATTTGATGTCAGTGCTAGTTATGTCAGAGCTGTAATGGAATCACCAAGCCAGATCTGGGGCTGAAGACAGTCCAAACACTTTGTGTTTGCAGAGAGTTCAAATGGAAAAAGCCGTGTTTATTCTGCATGATTAATGTGATTCCTTCTATATTTGAGTTAGAAATTCCTTGGTTTGCTAGAGTACCACTTCCGACACATTTTATGTGTTAGTGTGCACATAAAGTGCTCGCAAATGTTTCAGACGTTCAGCTTTAATACCTACTTGTTAAGCAGTTTATAAAAAACTGACATTACTTGTACAGCCTAATGTACCATACACAGCATTCTTGAGGAAAATTCAGCAATAAACTGGGCCCATCCCTCACTGTCTTGTACCGCCTTCTTCTATAATGTATTAGGATTTATTTAAATTAGCTGTTGTTATGGGCTATCCAGTGGGCTGAAGAGTTGTGACAGTAATCTGATCATCATCAGTTATTTATATAGCACCACTAATTCCGCAGCGCTGTACAGAGAACTCATTCACATCAGTCCCTGTCCCATAGGAGCTTACAGTCTAAATTCCCTAACATACACACACACAGACAGAGAGAGACTAGGGTCAATTTAATAGCAGCCAATTAGCCTACCAGTATGTTTTTCGAGTGTGGGAGGAAACCGGAGCACCCAGAGGAAACCTACGGGGAGAACATACAAACTCCACACAGATAAGGCCATGGTCGGGAATCAAACTCATGACCCCAGTGCTGTGAGGCAGAAGTGCTAACCACTGAGCCACCGTGCGATCATTCAGAATATTATAGCGGAAACCAGCTCAGGCTGTCTAGCACTGGGGTTCGATGAGGATTTGAGAGGGCGGGTGAGCGGACCATTTTTTTTAAACATTGTTTCTTTATTACTTTAAATAAAAAAGTCCCTATAAAATCAGATACAGCACCAAGATCAGAGTGTTTTTTTGCTTTTTGTTTATAGAGTGAAAAAGGAGTGCAACAGAAAACCATTCTGACACTTAATTGCCTCCTGTCATTTCCCTGCCCTCAACTGATGTGGCGCTATATAAATAGCTGCTGATGATGATGATGAATCTTTCACCATGAGATCACCAAGTCATGTGACACCATGACATCACCATGTCATGTGACCATGGGGCTGTAGTGTATGCGACTTGTAGCCCTTTCAAATACTTTTTCATACATTCCAATGCCCACAACCAACAAACCACACCCATATTTGCTTGGCCACACCCTTCTTTTTGCTTGTATGTCACAAATGTCTCCCTGATGTCTCTGTTGAGTGTATGACCATAAGTTGCGCTAATGCATATATTACACTATGGTACTGGGCATGAATGAAGGTTGGGTAATAGGCAGCTTTTTCCAGGATACTGGGAGGCTTTTGTGGCTCAAGTAGCATTAAACAGAATTATTTTCTCTTCTGCAACAGTGGAGCAGAATAAACTCCAAGCAAGGAATACGCCTTGTTTTCCGCGACCTGCAAGATTTACTTTGGCATTTGGGACACGGACGTATGATTATGACTTGGGGGCTAGTGGAGCTTTGCCATGAGAGTTATACTGTAACACTGCTGCCAACCAATGTCAGACATAGATGCAGTGAACTGAAAGCCCAGATTACAATTTTATTATTTAAACAAAAAATAGATATATTAAAAAACTGTTTTCACACTAAAAAAATGTACTTTTATTTAAATAATAAAACATTTTTGTAATGATTTCATTTGTTATCTCAATCCTGAAATGCCAATAACAGCACAAGTATACAGAGATACTTAAATAGGCTTTAGCAGTGTTATCCCCGGCAGTAACCCTGACAAAACTAGGAAAAAACCCCTATCGCCGTCGAAAATGGCATAAAAAAACATGGTATATGTGATGATTTTATTACGGAGAATGCTATTTAATATCCATCACTAGAGTTCTGCAACTTCACAAAAAATGGTAAATAAAGCACATACATGTATTTTACACTTCCCGCAGCGAAACGTTCTGGTTGAAATATATCATCCTTGCCAACTCTCCCGGAAAGTCCGGGAGACTCCTGAAATTCGGGTAAGTCTCCCGGTCTCCTGCGAGAGCTGGCATTTCTCCCGCATCCCGGAATTCCCTTGTTAAAATGATGCGATTCACCGAGAATCGCTTCATTTTGGCCCAGCCCCCCATGACAAAACGTCATTTTACTCATAGGGGTGGGGCCAAAATTACACGATTTGATGCGCCCCGCCCAATCCCGCCCATTAGTCACGCCCCTCTCCTGGACGTTGCCTACTGAAAGTAGGTTTATGAAATATAAATGAGCATTGTCAGAAACATTCTCACAAAGTGTAAAACAATGTGGCAGACAGACAGTTTGGCAGAGTCGTCAAGTTCCATTTCTGTTCTGGCATTCTGCATGTACAGCGCCATGCAATAAAAGTACAACATTTAAAAATGGACAGTGTCTCCCGTCAACTATTCCCAGTCTGGACTGATTCCTACTATATAAGGGAAACCATTAGAATGGGGACCCCCTGCTATGATTGCAAAAACAGATAAGCCCCCCTCCCAAAGGCTAACAGCCCTGAGATGATATGTGTTCTGGCTCTTTCTGACCACAATGGGCTGTGGGGGTTCAGGTAAAAGATTGTGACCTTGGCTACCCCAGTGGTCCCTAAGACCCCCACCCCTTATACTAAAACTGTAAAAACACTCACACATTTTTTTTTCAAATTTAAATAAATAAATGAGGCACCAAAAACTTTATCCAGCACTTTATTGAATATAAGATAAAATAGTATGTGCTGCATCCACCTCCCCCCACACTAAACTGTGAAAAAATAACTTATTCTATAAATGTACTTCTATTATCGGCCCAATGTGCCTGGTGTATGTAAGTGTAAAGTCAGAAAGTGTATTAAGGTACTGAGTATGGGTGACCACAGCATGTTTGTGTAACACTGTAAGACAGAAAGTCTCATGATAATTAAGCATAAAGTTTGAGCCCAGGTAGGGGGAAGGCGTCACCTTGATAACCGCATTCCTCTGATTGAGTGCCTTCCAGGTAATCCCCCTGCCTAAGTATACTCACCCTGTGGAAACCGTTACAATGATCAATCATGACGTTATTTGGGAACCACAGATTATTGTAAATTGTGTATAATTCCCAGTTTAATTCCCATTGTTCCCTATGCCCAGAGCTAGCGCCTGACTGTAACCATGTGTAACATTGTTATGATGAGGTCTGTCCTCATGACTACCCACCACATGAACATAATGTCCTTATCCATTGACCAAGTCAAATCTAGTCCTGATTGGTTGACTCAGTGCAGCCTACCACTCTCACCCTGCTCGAATCATCTAATAGGATTGTTCTAGTATTTCAAGTGCTTATTTGAATTTATGACAGGGGTGGGAACTGTTTTAGCTCTATATGTTGGGGGGTTCATTCTTGTATTCCATCTGGATGTGTATTATCACTACCTCCCAGTGATGTGTAGCAGCTCTTTTAATAGCTACTATTGAGCAATAAACACCACTCGTCCTATAAGATCCTGCACAATGCCTATTATCTGCTGTAATACCGTGATCTACAGATGAAACATAAGCCTATAATTCAAGTCTGGTGAAGGAGCCTGGTGTTGGCCACGCAACCACTACAATAATTGTGCATTTGGCACTCACAGTAGGCGAGCGTCTAGTGGTGGATTGACACCAGTAGGAACTGATTATACCTTCAGTTTGCTGACGATAAGATGGACCTCAAGACAAATCATTTTTCCTAGCAGAGGCACACATTCTGTTACATTTTATTCTCTTCTTTCCTGATCTGTCGTACTCCAAATAGGAATTACAATCTTCTTTTCTTCTATCTTCTTTCTTTATCTTATGTCTTTGAATTGAAGAAAAAAACAAACCTGAAATATCCCCATAAAAAATGGCCATCACCCATGGGCAGTAATTAAATATATCCTTAATCTAAATTTGCACGGCTAACTGTTCCCTTAGTAATCAGAGGCACTCACGTAAGGAAGAGGTCTTTTGCAGAATCCCAAAAAAGTTGTAAATAAGAAAAAGTAACTAAAGACACTCAAAGGTCTTTAATCAAAAGTGAGGTTTAATTCACAAAAGTGTCAAGCTGTGTCGGTCAGCTGGTGACCTTCTTCAGGGTCAGGAAAGGTCATTAGCTGACCGACATTTTAGCTCACACAGCTTGACACTTCAGTGAATTAAACCTCACATTTGATTGAAGATCTTTGAGTCTCTATATTTACTTTATATATCTAAATATCCATCTGCAAGAAAACTTTGCAAAGTAATATATATAAATCCAAATTAATTTACTTATTTCTGTTTTCAGTCTACACAGTGTATACTGTCACAAAGTACTGTTTACTTATACTTTAGTATGTGGGATTTAGTGAAGAATTTACAGTACAGATGTCCATGACCCACAATGCTCCTATAAACAAATATAATGCATCCAGTTCTCACTTTCCTAACAGCTGTTCATTGGCATTTGAATAGTTTTACATGGAAGTATAAAATATATCTCCACATTCAATACACGAGCATTAAACAAACACTGCTTGTATAAGTAACTCGATACACAAAAGGAAAACTGTAGAGGGAAAAGATCTACAGTATTTGAATTTATATCAGGCCATAAAAACACTGAAGCTGATATTCTGATATTTAACTACTGAATCTCGGTACAATGTATAGTTCCAGGAGATATTACAACCTGCCCAGATCACCGGTTGCGAAGTCCATAGTGTGAAAAGCTATTTGTACTGTGGAATACACTGATATGACATGGGAGTTTGTATGTTCTCCCCGTGTTTGCGTGGGTTTCCTCCGGGTGCTCCAGTTTCCTCCCACACTCAAAAAACATACTAGTAGGTTAATTGGCTGCTATCAAAAAATTGACCATAGTCTCTCTCTCTCTCTCTCTCTCTCTGTCTGTGTGTGTGTTAGGGAATTTAGACTGTAAGCTCATATGGAGCAGGGACTGATGTGAGTGAGTTCTCTGTACAGCGCTGCGGAATCAGTGGCGCTATATAAATAAATGGTGATGATGATGATGGCGATAGGTGTGTAATATTTTAAAGGTACCATTAGCTATACTCCACAAGAGAGTGTATCTAACAAACAAAAAAAAAAGGACAGGGCTTAATTTACAAATACAACTCCTTGTTTATGAAAAAAATATATAATTTTCAGGTTCACCTGAAATCTATCTGTGTTCACATTATTTTCTGTGCACACAAATTCAAATATTTCAAATACTTATCAGTTCACTATGAGTTAAATGGACTATTACACAGTAAATGTATCCTCTCCACTTAATATGATAACTATTGCTGATTATTTAAACATTTGCGTTTGACAGGCGTACATTAATAATAACACAGCTGCCACAATAAAAAAAACAAGTTCACAAACTTATTTTGTAATCTTTTTCTTTTAAATATTGTGGGCCTGATTCATTAAGGAACATAAATGTCGATATGTGCTGACTGGGCGTATGCCCACAGGCAATGTACAGTAAGGGCGTGCCCAGGCGCGGGCTGGGAGAGGGATGGCCGGGGGACACACAGGCGGCCGCATCATATGACAGGGGATGCGGCCGCGTCATAGGGAAAACTATGTTTTTTGCATTTGAACATAGGCCGGCCGGCCTACCCCCGACCCTAATAGCCGTCTGACCCCCCGGCCCGAGGGGACGTTGCCCCCCTGCCCCCCGGGCCAGCCCGCCCCTGCGCGTGCCAAGCTCTAGGGCACGCAGCAGCGGTCAACTCAAGCATTGGGCATCTCTCTGGTACGTGTTTTTCTGTTGTATCACTTACACCAGCTACAGGACAGGTGTAAGTGCTGAGTGATGACAGCTGGGTATACAGCTAGAACATGTGTTTGCAATTAAGAGCAACTGAAAAAATGCATTTTATGTACAGTACACATTAATAACATCCTAAAAAAATGTATTTTATGGGGGGGAAATGAAAAAAAAAACTTTTGCTTTCATGTTATATCATTAATGACTATGGGCCTGATTCATTAAGGAATTTAGGCAAGAATCTGAGTAAGTTTTCTTACTTAAGTTTTCTGGACAAAACCATGGTGCAATGCAAGGGATGCAAATTAGTTTATAGTTTTGCACATAAGTTAAATACTGGCTGTATTTTCATGTAGCACACAAATACTTGATAGCTAATTTGTACACAGAAATTTAAAGTTGATATTTGTGTGCTGCATGAAAAAACAGTCAGTATTTTCCTTATGTGCAAAATAATCAACTCATTTACACCCCTTGCATTCCAACATGGTTTTGTCCAGAAAACTTAAGTAAGAAAACTTATTCAAATTTTTGCCTAAGTTCCTTAATGAATCAGGCCCTATATTATTAACAGGTGAAATCAATTGAATACTTAATTTTTTTGTGTGCATTCTGCTAGGACTGAATATTCCACATATGTATTGGACGTATCTTGCAGTGTATTGCCTGTCAGAGCAGAGCGGACCTAGACCCCTATTCAACAAAGACAGTTCTTCAGATCCTATCCTTGTTGAATTAAAAACGCAATTTACATCTGTCGTGTTTGCCTTAATAATTCAGGCCTTGCGTGTGCAAAATTTACAGCCAACGTTCCTATGTGAGCCGAAACTGTGCAAACCAAGTGATCATAATTCCATCTTATCATGGGAAAAAGAAAATGTTATAGGGTGGAATTTGCCATTAAATACAAGAAATTCCAATTCCAATCAATAAGCTCTTGAGAAATATACAACAAGAAGCAAACAGACCAGTGGGCCCTTCTCAGCCAGCTACTGATTGCCTGCAAGTTCTAGATGTTCTGCACAATGCACTATATGTCTGAGATCAGAGAGAATCAATATACTGCGGTTTCCAGGTAGCCTGTTGTTTTCTACTGCATAGTAAAATAAATATAAAATGAAGGATTTTATTGGAGATTTAAAACATTAACCAAATATAGATGTGACTAACTATATTTACAGTAAGATACCAGTACACAGTTGCCAACTATCTCTAATATCCGTGGACAATACTGGGTACATAAGATGTGTCCTTGGGAATGGTCGTCCCCAGAACTATCCCTGTAATAGAGAATTATCCAAGTGAGCAATATGAAAATGCTCAGGAACGAAGGTTAGGCATCCTGACCTCTGAAACATAGACAAAGACCTGCAAAAAAAGTACAAAGCACAATCCCAGCAGAACAAAGTGAGGACTTCAAATGTTAGGTTTTTTTTTAACTCTTTGAGGATCTGTAACTAATTTAAAATTGGATCCATTTAATGGCCTGCAAAATATTTAAGTAAAAGATGATACTTCCTATATAGAAATAAATAAAACTCTTATAAAGACATTTCTAATTAAGTTTTTCACTCTTACTCTGAACCATAACCAGATGCTGAAAACCATTACAAATATCAGTTTTCATGTGTACATAATGGCACAATAAAATGTTTCATCATTAGGAATCATGCTGGCTGAAAAGAACCATAGGAGAAATATTAATTGTGCCCAGCAGGTCTGTGCTTTACTCTCCGAACACGTACCCCATAGAACCAGTGTATCTCCTCCAACCCTGCCAAATCCATAATTATTTAACTATCGACTCCACAAGATTACTAACTCCAGCAGCAGCATTGTCTTGCATCGATTCCTGCAACAGCTACCTGGGAACGGAGCCAGGTCGAGCTCTCTGTCTTCCCTGGTTGATCCAACTCTTGGCAGCTTGTCTGATTCAGCAATTATATGTTTTAAAGGGCTGTACATATCCTATATGACCTTCATATTGTTTTACAATAAAAACGCTCTAAAGACACTGCTGGTGAGATGATCTAACTGCAAAGAATTTCTGTAGTTGTGTGTTATACCAGGCAGGTAGCCTCATTCATATGATGTATAAAAGTGTAAAAGACGATTGAGAATGTTTAAAGGGGCTATCCTCTTTGTCGTCCCTGTGGCATCCACACTGTTACCTGATTGCAGTTGCAGGGGTGTGGAGTTTAACATCCAGAATAGGGGCTCTCCGAGTGGCTGGGAGCCTGTGCAAGAAATTCAATCTGCCAGGGCTGGAGGTGTGTAGTGAATGTAGCATCTGATTGGTCAGGAGGCGTGGCCATCCAATTAGGTGCTGCATTCAGTAAGCACTTCCTGTTCTAGAACACGGAATGCCTGGGATGCTTCTAGTTTGCACACTGATAGATTGTCTTCCCTTCATGTGGTGCTCCAGCTCAATCTGTGTAAGGGAAGTGGTGACACCTACTAAAGTGTGAATAGGGGGGGAAGAAGCTACTGTAGGATGATGTTCCGCATTTTTTTTTTTTTTGCAAATTCACAGTATACCTATTTATAATCTACAAATAGAACTGGTACAGTGATGGCCAGTTCATTTTGTTGTGTGGTGCGGTTGGGCTATGTCTGGAAACACTTAAGGCAAATTCTGCCAGCAAAATGCACAACATTTTGTGACCAAATGTGGAACACAGTAAATATTTTGCAAAACAGTTGTGCTAATGTAAATTATCTCAGTTAAATGCCATCTTATTACTCATTATACATCTGACTTAAGCCGACTGTGACTCTCTAGTTGTTTTTGAACTGTACATCCAAGCATGCCTTGCAGGTCATAGTGCCTTTTACTGGTCTACACTTATGTTACTAGAGTAATATAAACAATCCACTATGAAATCCACTTTGAAATGTATGATTTCTGCAGTACCCACCAAACCTAACTCCCCCATGGTAGAGCCTAATGTTAGCCAGTTATTTTGAGGCAGAATCATGTTTCATGCACTTTATGATTGCCCTAGGTGCAGAATGTTAATAGGGTGTATAAACACTCCCTATTTCTATCCTCCAGGTCTACTTTCCTCCAAGGTCTGCTCTTATTAAAATGTATATCTGCCAACTTTTCAGTCCTCCTCTCCAGGAGAGGTGGAGCTCCGTTACGGCGGTCTGCTTACCAGAGTGTGATGATACAAAGCCATCATTATGCGGGTCCTGCCCACAGCTTCTCCGTCTAGCCCAGCTTCTCGGTGATTGCTCCATCTGGAGTCCAGGAGATCACCAACTATTCCAAAACCCAACTAGTGACATTAGCACTATTCTGTATTAAAATTTGTATAACCTCCTCTTACAACACAGTAATGACAGGAGGGGACCTCTTTTACAATGTGTACAATGTACATTTTTGTGACCACTGGACACAATCGTAATAAAAATTATATTACACTCTATCTATACAGAAATAGGAAACTACACCCCCAAGATGACCTGACTACTGGACATGATCATAATACAATTCTATTACACTGTATACAGACATAGGACACTACACCCCCAACATGACCTGACTACTGGACATGATCATAATACAATTCTATTACACTCTATACAGACATAGGACACTGCACCTCCAACATGACCTGACCACTGGACATGATCATAATACAATTCTATTACACTCTATACAGACATAGGACACTACACCCCCAAGATGACCTGACCACTGGACATGATCATAATACAATTCTATTACACTCTATACAGACATAGGACATTACACCCCAACATGACCTGACCACTGGACATGATCATAATACAATTCTATTACACTCTATACAGACATAGGACACTACACCCCCAAGATAACCTGACCACTGGACATGATCATAATACAATTCTATTACACTGTATACAGACATAGGACACTACACCCCCAACATGACCTGACCACTGGACATGATCATAATACAATTCTATTACACTGTACAGACATAGGACACTACATCTCCAACATGACCTGACCACTGGACATGATCATAATACAATTCTATTACACTCTATACAGACATAGGACACTACACCCCCAACATGACCTGACCACTGGACATGATCATAATACAATTCTATTACACTCTATACAGACATAGGACACTACACCCCCAACATGACCTGACCACTGGACATGATCATAATACAATTCTATTACACTGTATACAGACATAGGACACTACACCCCCAACATGACTTGACCACTGGACATGATCATAATACAATTCTATTACACTCTATACAGACATAGGACACTACACCCCCAACATGACCTGACCACTGGACATGATCATAATACAATTCTATTACACTCTATACAGACATAGGACACTACACCCCCAACATGACCTGACCACTGGACATGATCATAATACAATTCTATTACACTGTATACAGACATAGGACACTACACCCCCAACATGACTTGACCACTGGACATGATCATAATACAATTCTATTACACTGTATACAGACATAGGACACTACACCTCCAAAATGACCTGACCACTGGACATGATCATAATACAATTCTATTACACTCTATACAGACATAGGACACTACACCACCAACATGACCTGACCACTGGACATGATCATAATACAATTCTATTACACTATACAGACATAGGACACTACACCCCCAACATGACCTGATCACTGGACATGATCATAATACAATTCTATTACACTCTATACAGACATAGGACACTACACCCCCAACATGACCTGATCACTGGACATGATCATAATACAATTCTATTACACTCTATACAGACATAGCACACTACACCACCAACATGACCTGACCACTGGACATGATCATAATACAATTCTATTACACTCTATACAGACATAGGACACTACACCACCAACATGACCTGACCACTGGACATGATCATAATAGAATTCTATTACACTGTATACAGACATAGGACACTACAACCCCAACATGACCTGACCACTTAAGCATAATACATTTTTATCACTCTATAAAGACATAGGATACAATGGGGATGATCTAATAAGTAGTTGCGTTGCACGTTATTTTTGCAGTACTGATTGCGTGATAAAATATGCTTAATTCACAAATCTTTGCTCACACCTCCTTGGGGTGCAAGCATAAATGAGAGGACTTAAACATATTTTTTCACCAGATCAGTACCGTAATTGCCTACAATTTCCACGACATAAATCATGTGAGGCAACAACAATGCAACTAGGGATCCTAATTGAATCACTCCCCTCCCCCATACCTTCAAACATCACATGACCACTAGCTATGCCACTGGTGGGCAACAGCTTGCCCCTGAGGCTCCCAAAAAATTCCCATGGAAACCCAATATAATCTCTGTTAATTTGGGATAGTTGTAAGTAAGTGCAACTTGCATCGTTGATTGTATAATAATCTCATGACCTCACAAAATGTAAATTGTGTTGCGGACCTGCGTTCCTGCAGCTTCGTGAATGCAGTTTAGAGTACTTTTAGAGTGTTTACCCCTGCTTCCATTTACATAGACAAGGCAGCTGTCACTACTTTGTCCTTAACACAACCAGATTTTGAGAATAGTTTTGATTTCAGTCACTAGGGGTTGTCTGCAGCCTGGGGTATGTGCAAATGCCCCAACCCCGGCCTTAACCTTCAGTGCGCCACCGAGGGAAGATCCTGCGACAGATATACGGCACATCCCTTTATAACCTGACAGTTTATTAAACACCATGTGCTGAAGGCTGCAATACAGATCTTTCTGTTATCAAGCAACAAAATAGCTGGCAGCAAACAAAGCAAAATCTTACCATTCCCAGATGATTTCTTGTCCTTTGCACTTGTTGCTCCAGAACTTTGTCTCTAGATTAAAAACAAAAAAAAGGTTGTTAAATTAATCTTCATGAATCATTAGAAGAAGCAGTAGTATGGAAAACAGAATGAGGGTTTGATTGATGAAGATTATAAAGTAACATAACATGACCAATCATTGTAAGAAAAACATCTTACCGGCCCACTGCAGTAATAAACAGTGATGATGGATGAACCATCGAAATGACAGATTGATAAAGCTATAATTGCATTAGAAGTTACTTTAATTACACAGTTTTGTTTCCTTGGCCTTATTACGGTAGCAGCTTTGTCCCGTATGCAATGATCCCAGGATTTATATCCGTCACCTGCAGGCAGTGGGGGCGGGCCTGGCCTGAACCAATGAGAATGCATGACTCGGTGATATCACTAGTTCCTAGTAAGCGGAAGTATGAAGAATTGGTCTCACACAATCTTTATCATGCAAAAAGTGTTGTTAAAATATTTGCGTGGAAAGAGCTCACAAGTTCATTTCAATTACAGCTACCTCGGGCCTGCATTCCAAATAATTTTTGTTTCTGAACACCCTATAGAAACATTCTTCATGCTATATTATCCCATACTTGACACCTTTTTCTCGTTGGCTTCAGGAAGATCCTGGGGGAGGTGGGTGTGCGGGGGTTGGGCTTGACGATTGATTTATGGGCTAAGATGACACAATATTTGCATCATTAAGCTCCGGCCCCCACCCCATCCCCCCACCTCTTATCTATTGTGAGGGCGAGAACCGGGCGGTTGCCCTGTTCTCCCGGGAGGTCTCCCAGAAATGCGTGAGTCTCCCGGACATTCCGGGAGAGTAGGCAACTAATCGTTAAAGAAAAGCAGCTAATGAATCTCTAGAGACTGAAGTGTCTTTTACATTTCTGTCTCCATTACTGAAGTCATGTTGTCTTACCTCTCAGTCTTTGATTAAATCTTGGTCTGCATGAAAATGGCCACATCCATAGGCATCAATACATGGACATAGGACACAATTTCTGTCATCATGCCACAGATGGTGAAGCCAACCACGTCTTGTACTGGCTCAGCATCAGGGAGAATGCCAGACTCTTCAGGGAGTGAGGGAGATCACCCCTATTTCAGGGAGAGTTGGCAAGTATGTAGTATTCACTCTGGATCCCCTATTGATCACTTATTAGTATATACCATAGTTGTCTACTCTCCGGGAATGTTGAGAGACTCTCCTGGACTGCCGAGAGCAGTGTTACTTTCCACATCCGCTGACTTCTCTCGAGAAGTGGATAGGGGCTCGGCCTAACGATGCGATTCACAGCAGATTGCATCATCCTAGCCCCACTCCCGGCTGTATTCTCCCACGTATCGGGGGGTTTGAGCAGCGGGGGGCGAGGCCTAATGATGACGCATTTCCCCCACTCCCCCGCATTACAGTAACAGGATCTCCCCTCGGGGATAAACGGGGGGACAGAACCTAAAGGTTGGCAAGTATAGTATATGCTTGAAAGCCTAATACTCCAAGTGATTACAAGAAAATTCCTTGTTCATTTGAACAGACAGCTACCACCTGTATTTATTTTCCTTTAAAATGTTCCTGAGGCTGCTGCTGAGTTAAGTCTTGCCCCCCGGGCTAAAATTTACCAGCCCCCCCCCCGATTCAGTTAAGTAAATTAAGTTGCCATCTGTGCGCAGTTTGTATGCTGCATGCTTCTCCTCCCACAGTCCCAAAACACACTGGTTCTCCTTCTGACTCCATATACATATAACAGGATCAAACTACTCAGAACTAGGGATGCTCAAAAATTTGGAACAATTTCAAAATTCGATCGAATTTGACTGATATGATGGGCGCAAACATTCACGGTACAATGGGCAATCATCCATGATTCACATTGGCGGTTCACGTTAAAATGAGTGTTTTAAAATATTTTTATTTTTAAAAGACTATTTAGGTAATGATTTTAAACAATAAATTTTTTGAACTGCAAACATTCCTGTGTTAACATGTATCGATTTAAGCTCAGATGTTTAAGTTGGTTCACGCATTGTAAAACAAAAAAGAACAAATTCCATCAAATTTTAAAATGTCAACATATCGGTCAGGGAAATGTTTGAGCATCTGTACTCAGTATTAACTTTGCAGAAGCCACTCCCATACAGGAGGGGCCTGAATAGGACACACACCCTACGCTGATTAAAAAAAATAATCTTTGTTATTGCAAAAGGAAACATGTACTTTTTATAGCACTGTGGGATGCCTGCATTGTGTGATTGGCAGTTTATATATTAGATCTGCAGAAGGAATCCTCAGACTGCTGTACGGGGAGTGGGAGTCTGTGCATTCTCCTAGTGGCTGTTTCTAGCTGTAAGAAGAGATGCTACCAATTAACAGCACTGCAGAAGCAGGAGATGTCCATGGGGGTAACATTATAAAAGGATAAACAGGTTTGTTTCTGTGTAGGAGGAAGCTTCATTTGTGTACGGCTTAGAGGCATATTAATGTTTAATAGGGTGATTTAACGCAGTTTGAAAACATCTTTGAAAAAGAAAACACGTATACAAGATTACTTTTATTTATTGCTTCGTGGCAAGATAAGGTTAATGCCATAAACTGGTCTAGAACTGTATTAAAAACATTTTACAACGTACTCTGTTTACTTGTAGATGACATTGCTATAATACATATTAGACAATAATAAAAAGATATAGACCTAGCATTGGGAATGGAGAAATTGAGTGCAAAGTGGAGATGTTGCCTAATAGCAACCAATCAGATTCTAGCTGTCATTTTGTAGAAAGTAATAAATAAATGAAAGCTAGAATCTGATTGGCTGCTATAGGCAACATCTCCACTTTTTCAAACCCGCAGATTAGTAAATATACCCCCTAGGGTTACAATTTCTGAGTCACTCTTTCACCTCCTCCATCATCCTAATTGTCCATGTACCCTACCATTACCGTATGGGCAGGGCCGGTGCTAGGGTCCATGGCGCCCTAGGCATTTTTACAAAATCGGCACCCCCCCCCCCGCAAAAATCGGCGCCCTCCTCCCTCCTCCACCCTCACTCCGTCTTTCTTTACCTTGTCTCACCACCGCCGCCTCTCTGCTCCGTCTCCTCCCCTCCACTCACTGACACAAGTGAGTGGAGGGGAGGAGACGGAGCAGAGAGGCGGCGGTGGTGAGCAATAGCCTCTTCCCCCCTCCCCGTGTATCTGAATGCTGTGCGGCGGCCGTGACAGGTATGGTCAGCGGTCGCCGCACAGTTTTAAAGTCATTTACCATTCTGTGGCGCCCTCCAGAGCCCGGCGCCCTAGGCAAGTGCCTAACCTTGCCTAATGGGAGCGCCGGGCCTGCGTATGGGTCTGTATAAAATAAAAGGTACATCATTCAGCTCTCTCTAACCATGTCCAAGCGTTTACAATACACAGATAATACATTATTAATATATAAAACAAAAAAGAAACAAACAACAAATGTGCAAAGGGAGCAGAGGGCCGACCTTGCAAACCAGTCGCCCTAAGTCTGGACCTTAACAAATTTGGGTCTGCCGGGACGTCAGATAAACGCAGACATGCCTATCAGGGGGAATTCAATTGGCCGCTTTACTCGTGAAAGTAACGCAAGAAGAAATCTCTGTTAAAATTACAGTACTATCAGTAATAGAGAGCGGGCCGCAATACACGAGTAACGCAGCCAATTGAAATCCCCCCTCAGTGTCACATTGTCACAATTTCCTGAGTGAGAACATGAAGATGTCTCATGATAATTGTTTAACAGTGTTAGTAGTAGACCGCACCATTTCTAGTTTGCCAAGAAAGGAATGACATCAGAACTCTCTGATTATACACTTATTTTGTATAATACACCCTCCACTAAATAGCCACTGAGGTCAAAAAGTTTCATTGATAGCCCCTCACTTCTAGAGAAAATCATTAAAACAATCGTCAATCATTAAAACATACATGATGTGAGTGTCATTTCCCCTGCCATTTATTCTGTGCAACATTAAAAATAACTGTAATTTATCTTATTAGAAGCACTTAAATAGTTATATATTTTTTGAATACATCCCCATGAATATTGGTTGAGGACACAATAACGACAATAATCTAAATAACAGTAAATGCACTGAACACCCAGCAGCCAGTATCTGAACGCTCCATCAAGATAACACAGGCTATAAACTTCATTAAAGCTTTATTACCACCTATGAGACTATTTTCTAGGTAGCCCCTTCCCCCAGGCGGAGCCCTGAGGGCTGCTCCGTGCTGCCATTTGTCCTGGAACTCATCCGTTTCTCTTATAGCCAGGGACAAAAAACGATTTTGCTTTTTAAGCAAGTGAGCAGGAGAACCAATCACAAACGATCCAGTGGATTCCAATCTTTTTCAATTAAGGTCTCCAAAAATTTTTGAAGGCACCCCTAAGCCAAAATAATTACCAAGTACCTGGCCAAGGCACATCTGTGACATCTTCAAGGCACCCCAGGGAGCCTAGGCGCACATTTTTGGAACCACTAGATTAGTCCGTCTGAACCCCCCACCCCTCCTCTGGCATTTAAAGATGGTGAGCATTATTGATTTATTGATTCTTTAATACAGAACTGGAAGAGCCCCAGTAAAAAATGGCCACGTGGGGCAGTCCATGCGGCCGCGGCTAGTAGGCGGGGCTACCTTGGGGAACTACTTTCCTAGGTGGTAGTGCAGCTTTACGATAAACTGTAGGATCGGCTACTTATTTCTCTTATAGTTGCCAGCTGTCCCTATTTGCTAACTTTGGTCCCTATTTTTAATATTGAATTATTGCATAGTAAAGGGTTACTTTCTTCCTCTCAGATGCAATTCTTTTCGACCATTCTTATTTTCTGGGCTTTATACTTTGATATTTACTGTAGAGGAGTTTTTAAACTGCCCTGAAACACACGTTCTAATGTAACTGAGGAAATGGCACGAATGATGGGAGAGAGCGCCACGCAATAAGTGCCTAGATGCAGAGCTCAGCGGCAGAGGAACTGGAAACTATTTTAAAACGTTAGCAACCACGGTCTGCAAGCAGCCATTGTTTAGCATTCAGGACCTCGCTGTTTTATATCTGTCACATTCTGTTATATGGTCTGTGTCTGCCTGTGAGAACGACAATTTACTAACAGCAGGAGAGTGTACTTGTAATTTTAATATGAAGTTGTCTTTCTTTTAGACGACGTTTCTCCAGTTGTGATAGATCTCGCCGAAATCCATGCTGTTAGGCAATTTGGTATCATTGTACTTTTGAATAATTAAGGCGAGCTGGAACACACTATTCTGTCGTTTCTTGAAATAAAAAAGTTTGATTTGTTTACACACAGACACAATTCTACACAAAAGTTGTTAAGTTTTACAGTTGTAATGAAAGGCCCATTGTACAGCTGCCGGTGCTATCGCTCTCTTCCTAGAATGAAGGGTTTCATCATTATTACTATTATTATTATCGTAGATTTGTAAGGCGCCACAGTGCTCCGCAGCGCGGTACAATAGGAAAAACAGGACATGTATAAAACAGGGACATACAAGGCAGACAAAATAATTGCAGACATGAAAACAAAGGGTATGAAGGACCCTGCTCATTAGAGAGCTTACATTCTAAGTGGAAGAGGGCACAGCTGTAACAAGAGGAGCGAGTGAGGGATAGTTGTGAGGGTGTATTTGTGTGAATAGTGTTATCGAGGATAAGGTCACCTCTAAAAGAAGAGATGGGTTTTCAAAGAGCGTCTAAAGATTTGAAGGCTGTGGTAAAGTCTGATTGAGCGCGGTAGGGAATTTCATAAGTGGGGAGCAGCACGGGAGAAGTCTTGTAGATGGAGTGAGAGGTGGTTACCAGAGAGGAGACAAGGCCCAGGTCAGAGGTAGATCTAAGAGGGCGGGAGGAAGAGTATTTTAATATGAGATTTGAGATATATGCAGGGGTAGTGTTGCTGTCTTTGTAGGTAAGGGTGAGTCATTTGAATTTGTTTCTCGAGGACAAAGGGGGCTAGTGTAGGGATTTGCAAAGTGTGCAGCAGATGTAATGTCCTCTACTAATTATAATAACCATTTCTTGTAAGAAAGGCATACAATCCGTTTGTAAAATATTCTAATTAATTACCGTTCGCCATCTCACATGATAAGGAGTTCTACATCTTAACCACCATATTTGTAATGCAAGTACAAAGCATATAAAACAAAACTCAATCTATACTATGAGTCCATACCCATTGACCACTCTTGAAAATGTCCATTCAATTTTGTGGGAGTGCATTGTAGAGGCTTACATGAATTGTCATACCAGCAGTATTTGTTCCATTTACGTCAATAGCCCATTCGTTCCAATGGACCATTCATTTCAATGGAACATTCATTTCAATGGAGTTGTGGACTACTGGCCTGATTCATGTAAGTCAGTTTGTGTGCCGTACCTTGCATGACAAAGCTCTGCGCATGCTCAGAAATGGACCTCACGCCCATGTCCAAACACAAATGACAATTACTACTGCCTATGACTTTAAGGGTGGAATCGGGGTTGGGAGTGCAGTTAATGAGGAGGAATATGGCTGCATAAAAAGTGAAGCTATTACTGCAGATAACACTGCAAAGTCCTATTTATTAAGGGGAGTTAAGCCCTAAGGCCTTCGATAATGTAGGGCTTCTCCCTATTCACCAAAGCCAACGGTGGTCAACGCATACGACGGGGAAACATATTTACTAAGAATAGTGTCAACAGTGTCAGAACAAGTACCACCGATGTCCTCTGTTTGCCATCTCAGGATGGCGTTAGCCGGGGGCAGCAATGGAATAAAAAAACAAAGTTTATTGCATTTTTTTACAACTTTGTTTCTAGTATTAATTTATCTTTAGAGAATCTGGAACTGGATGCCCAAGTCCAGGCTTCCAGCTCCAGTGCCGGCTCTTGCCAGGGAGCATCGCTCTTAAATATTCCCCAAAAATATTTTTGATTGCGGTGATAAGCAGCGATCAAAATGCTGTAGAATATAGGAGTCTTAATAAATAAACCCCATAGTCCTAATAAATAGCCTCTTCTCCGATTCAGTAAAGAGCTAGTAGGGCAGACTCTGGAGGTACGTACAGACTGATCACGTGTCAACAAATATGACCATGAGCGTTGCCATGGAACTCCATTGTATTTTAGCCACAGTTAATGCATCTGAACACTGCAGGTAATGACAAAATTCATGCACTATCAGCATCAAAGACTGTTTCTAAAATGACACCCGTATGTATGAAGCCTTAGAAAAACAGCGCAGTGCTTGTATGTCGTCATCTTCCATTCATCTAGAGCTATTACGTTTTTGTTGAATCTAAGTAGCCACAAGTAGGACTCTATATATCATTCAGAGGACAGAGAATTATTTTGACATGTTTATATATAGGTGCATTAGAGTCCCTGAGAAAAGTCTGCAGCCAGGAACTTCTCAGTACTCCGTACCCTCCTTTATTGTATGGATATACATGAACATATATGTCACTGTCAACAGTTAATCCTACAGACCAGACTCAGGATAGCTTCTGGTTGTCAGGCTGTTGTGGAACTACAATAGACCGAGTATGTTCCGCCAACTTCTGGCTCAGAAGACATGCTTGGACCTGTAGTTCCACAGAACTTGGAGAGCTACAGCTTGCTAAGACTATAGATTGTGTAGCTTCAAGAACAGCATAGAGAATGTTGACGTTTCAGAAGTCTTTAATGTTTTGTCAGTTTTAGGAGCTATTATTACAGTGAGGAAGTCAATTGGGCAGCCAGAACCTTTTAAGAAAATAACTAATTCTTTCACGTCTAAGTTTTATGGTTCTCTTTTATGTTAGAAAATCACAACAGTTTTTATAGCAATTCATTTTCAATATTTTATTATCCAACATTAAAAACATCATATTGATTACACGCTGAGGCTTGTTTACCCATATGGTTGAAAAAAATAAAAAGTTAATGAGAATCCTACAAAACACCCGTTGTCTTCTTGTCGCGACACGTCCAACCTATTAACTAAATGCAGTCAGCCCGTAAAGTCAGATGGGTGTCTACTGTAATGCAATATACAGGCAAACTGAGATACAAATTAATGTAGATATACCAAAGATTTCTCATCCTTTATAAATCTCTGAACTGGCCTATTCTACAAGAAAAAGTATAAATAATAAAGTATTTGGGCTGACAATATGAGCAGAATAAGGATATATATTAAGAATTGTACCTGTCCTTCTGTTCTTTGATGTGTTGTGAGCAAGTGTACAGTTTGTAGAAAGGGTTTTAGGAGAATCCCTCTCAATGTATGAGTTTAGTGTATTTGTATTTATTTCTTTAAATACTTTATTTTAATTATCAAATACATCAATACGAAAAGTAACAGGCCTTAGGTAAGCATAAAAAAATAAAAAAATAAGATCGTAATAGACCAAGGTGCAGTAGACATTTTCAATACAGCAGATAAAGAATTATAATGGCCTTTAAGAAGTATGTGAATGTGTGGGCGATTTAGGTATATACCCGTGTAGAAAGGAATAATGAGGGTGAAGGAGAGGGAGGTGGGGGGTGGACTGAGGCTAACTCCAAAAGCCCCAATGAACCTTGAGTGGATGAACAGTGGCTAAGTGGTTAGCACTTCTGCCTCACAGCGCTGGGGTCATAAGTTCAATTTCCGACCATGGCCTTATCTGTGTGGAGCTTGTATTTTCTCCCCGTGTTTGCGTGGGTTTCCTCCGGGTGCTACGGTTTCCTCCCACACTCCAAAAACATACTGGTAGGTTAATTGATTGCTATCAAAATTGACCCTAGTCTCTGTCTGTCTGTCTGTGTGTGTATGTTAGGGAATTTAGACTGTAAGCTCCAATGGAGCAGGGACTGATGTGAGTGAGTTCTCTGTACAGCGCTGCGGAATCAGCGGCGCTATATAAATAAATGATGATGATGATCTTTAAAGAGAATTGTCAGGATTCAGCAAGTAAATGTCGAGACAAACACGTGAATGTCTGAGAGTCCGCAGGTGGGGAGATTTTGGGGAGTTGATGTGTTGTAATAAAACCACAGGCTGCAGATCTGGGTGAATTTATGGAACAAACGTTAATGTTTATCGTGTAGGTGTGTACACATGAACCTGCATGATCATCGGGACTTGGTAAAATCGTTACAGAAATTGCATCTAAAGTAATTTTCAGAAGTGTGTACCCAGCTTAAGAGTATTAGTACATACACAGGGTTGAACAACCTGTAGACAAGCAGAACATTAGAACATTCACAGGGCGAGACGAATGTGTTTAATGCACAACATAAAAGGTTTGAAAAACACAACTGCCAGCAAAAATAACAGTGAACTACAGTGAATATATGTGAAGCATCCAAAAATTTTAAACATATTTAATGTATTCAACTTCTTAGCTAGTTATAGACTGACCACTTATTATGTATGCTACACAGGCTAACTTTTATTGATAACAACAAAAATATGGGAGACTTGCGCTTCCCAATGTAGGCAGCAAAGGGGAACCTGGGATATGTGAAGGAGAAAGGTCCCAATCCCCTAAGGGTCTAGAAAGAAATAATGTTCCGTTAAATTTGTGAGTTCACAAGTCTGTAGCTGGTTGAGAAATTGAATTGTATCTGCTTATGTTTTTCATGAATAGGTAGTTTTTGAGTCTCTTTCAACTCTTGCACAATTTGTGGTGCTTTTCCAGCTATGTACAAAGAAGGGTTTGGCTGGAATGCTGTTATCCCGTCTTGTGGGTCTTGCAACTGAAACTGGAGGTGGTACTACTGTCACTCCTTGTTTGTTAGCTGCATCTCATAGTTTGATCTAAATGTCACTTCCCTGTGTTCCTATTTGAGCTTGTTGCTCAGGCTGAACTGCTTGTGAAATTTCATGAAATTTAAGTGACGGAGTCTTCTTTAATGACATTGCTTCTGCTAATTGTTATCTTGTTTGTGTCCTTTGTGGCTCTTGCTGTGGTCTACCAGGATGTCTTACTTTGTATAAACTCACTCCTTTTTCTTTTTGAACACATAAATAGGCCTTGTTCCGAATTTTACCATATGCTGTGGCTCGGACTTCCTGTTGTTCTACTATTCGAATGTGATTTTCTCTGTAGCCTTGCTGGATAAACAGTGTTGGTGACAACAGCCTCTCATGACATACACTATATGGACAAAAGTATTTGACACTTGTTAATTATAGAATTGAGGTGTTTCAATCAGACCCGTTGCCAGAGGTGTATAACAACAAGCACCTAGCCATGCAATCTCCATTTGCAAACATTTGTGATACAAAATAGGTGGTTCTGAAGAGCTCAGCGACTCCAAGCGTAGTACTGTGATACGATGCCACCATTGCAATAAGGTTCGTGAAATTTTATCCCTGCTGGGATGAAATTTCACAACTGGTCAACTGTAAGTGATATTATTAGAAAGTGGAAGCGGTTAGGAACAACAGCAACTCAGCCACTAGCGGAAGACCACGTAAATCACAGAGCGGGGTCAACGAGAGCTATGGCTCATGGTGCGTAAAGGTCGTCAACGCTCTGCTGATTTCATAGCTGAAGAGTTCCGAACTTCCACTGGCATTAATGTAAGCACAGAAACTGTGCGGCCAGAACTTAATGGAATGGGTTTCAATGGCCAAACAGCTGCATGCAAGCCTCACATCACCTACACCAATGCCAAGCGTCGGATGGAGTGATGTAAAGCACACAGACACTGTGGAGCAGTGGAAATGTGTTCTGTGGAGTGATGAATCACGCTTCTCTGTTTGGCAGTCAGATGAGTCGAATCTGGGATTGGTGGATGCCAGGAGAACGTTACCTGCCTGACTGCATTATGCCAATTGTGAAGTTTGGTGGAGGAAAGATACTGGTATGGGGCTGTTTTTCACGGTTTGGGCTAGGCCCCTTATCTCCAGTTAAGGACAAACTTAATGCTTCAGCATACCAAGTTATTTTGGACAATGCTATGCTTCCAACTTTGTGTCAACAGTTTCTTTTCCGACATGACTGTGCCTCAGTGAACAAAACATGAACTACAATGACATGGTTTCATGAGTTTGGTGTGGAAGATTAATTGGCCTGCACAGAGCCCTGACCTCAACCCCATCGAACACCTTTGGAACGGAGATTGCGAGCCAGATCTTCTCATCCAACATCAGTGCCTGACCTCATAAATACTCTACAGAAAGAATGGGCACAAATTCCCACAGAAACACTCCCAACATCTTGTGGAAAACCTTCCAAGAAGAGTAGAAGCTGTTATCACTGCAAAAGGAAGACCAACTCCATATTAAAGTATATGTATTTGAATACAATGTCATTACAGTCCCTGTTGGTGTAATGGTCAATGGTCGGGATACTTTTGTCCATATAGTGTATCTCTGTCAAACAGCATACTTAGCCTGCTTTCAGAGAGAGCACACATTCTCTCTGCTATACATGTCTATTCTTTTTTATATTGCTGTAGTCTGGAACACAATTATGTTTTTTTCAAGATGGCTAGTATCTTACCACTTGTGTATTCGGTCTCAGTATTTACATGTACTATCGTTGGTGCTTACATGAACAAGATATACTTCAATTATCTTCTGTACGTCATCCTTGCATTGCATGTCTTGAATGATCTTTGATGAACATAAGAAAATACTTCTTTCTTTCTGGGTTCCCAATGTTCTCTGGTCCACACTGTCCCACGTGAATCAACTCCAGAGGATGTTTAGTTCTGCTACTGCTGGATTTTGGGAAAGCTTTCCTTGTTATTTCCCCTTTCAAGCAGTTAGTCCATTTCATCATCTGGCTGCACTGATCAATCCTGATACCATTAACGAGCTGCTTTTTAGCTTACTTCCTTTGCCTCGGGGGTCCAACATCCTAGAGGTCAACTCCACATTTGGATAGAGATCATGTGTTGCTCTTTTCTGGCCTTTTTGCACTTTAGCTGGTAGAATTCTTCAGGGATTTTTCCATCTGCAGAAGTGTGACTTCCATTTGTGATGATGGAGCTGTTATCGTTGAAGGTCACAATATTGTCTTGGTTTGTGGCTTTCTTCACTGACAACAGGTTGCTCTAAAGACAAGCTACATATAGTATATTCTTTACTGGTATCTTTCTTTGCAGTGTAGGGATACAGGGGCAGCTTCTCATTTTCCTTCATACTGTATATTGTCCAATTGCTACAGTAATTATTTTTGTCTTAATTTGGTCAAGGTTTAAGAAGAAACTTTTATTAGTCCTATGGCATGCTCTGATGCTCAAACAATGGTATTAAAGGCAGTCTTATAACAGAAGTATTATCTTCTCCTTTTACAACACTATTGTTTTTTTGTTGATTATTTTGCTTCCCCTGCTGATTAATTCTAGCTTTACAAACTTGGTGTACCGATTGTCTCAGGAAGAGAGTCCTGGGATGGTGGATAAACGTGTTGGCCTGGTTTAGCGGTGGTCAAACAGAGACGCAGAGTCTAACGGGTCCCCTGGTCTTCACCAAAAAACGCTGCAAGGCAGAATGGACTTTGCAGTCAGGAACATGCAGGTCGCGGCCCTCTGTTCAGCCACTAGGAGTAACACAGCAAAGACAAACGGAAGTCCTAAAGCAGGTCAGCTAGCCGAGGACTGGTACACTGGCGGTAGCAAGGTACAAAATCAGTATGCAGAAGGGAAGTCCAATAACAAGCCAGATCTGGTACACAGGCAGTAGTGCAGAACAAGATCCGAGAGAGAGTGGTCAAAACAAGCAAGGACTGGTACATGAGGGGTTAACAGGCAGAAACACTATCCAAGGAGGAATCACAAGGAAAGCCAAGGTCTGCAACAATACAGCATAAGAGGGGGTCAGTGTGAGTATGAATACCTGTTGCTCTGACACAACTGCAATGTCAGAGTGAACTTTATATGGTTTGAATATGTCGCCTCCCAGCCACGATCATGTGACCAGGGTGCTGACCTCTACACAGAGGCAGAGGGAATCAGCAGCACAGGAGTGTGGGGCAGGTAAGTTTTGTGACACTTGCCAGTTGACCATTACGTTAGGTGACAAAGTTTCTTGCATACATGACATTCCCATGTTTCACGCTGCCGACTATAGTTTTTACCCGACTCTTGTGTCTTTAATGCTGATTGCTCTCTTGGCACATTGTTATAGCTTGTACTTGAATTTATCCATAATGTGCTTTTCAGCTATCTATAGTAATATACCTGAAATGTAACAGAGGAGACATTGCTGAATGCATATGAAATGGAACAAAACCCAAATATGAGATAGACATGTGCATTTTTTTATCATAGGGGCAAACTGTCTTACTAGATACCCACCCAGACAGCACCTGCTCTGCAAAGGAGTAACTTCCTGGGTGCTGCGTTGCTGCTCTGATCTCTGCCCTCTCATAGGTGCTGCTCTGAGCTCTGCCCCCTCGTGGGTGCTGCTCTGAGCTCTGCTCTCTCATGGGTGCTTCTCTGAGCTCTGCTCCCTTGTGGGTGCTGCTCTGAGCTCTGCTCCCTCATGGGTGCTCCTCTGAGCTCTGCTCCCTTGTGGGTGCTGCTCTGAGCTCTGCCCCCTCGTGGGTGCTGCTCTGAGCTTTGTCCCCTCATAGGTGCTGCTCTGAGCTCTGCCCCCTCATGGGTGCTGCTGAGCTCTGCCCCCTCATGGGTGCTATACCAAGTTCCAACCCCACTCTTGGCTGTTGATGAAATCAGGGCAAGAAGGAGACTGGGAATGTAATCAGTCTAAAGAAGGCATATCCTGACAGACCATAAACCCCACACATTTCACTACATTCTCCTACTGTCTACATTAATATGCATTCTAACACTGCACAGCACTCCTTCTCAAACTGGACAGCACTCCTTTTAATACTGCACAGCACTCCTTCTAATACTGCATAGCACTCCTGCTAACATTGCACAGCACTCCTTCTAACACTGCACAGCACTCCTTCTAACACTGCACAGCACTCCTTCTGATACTGCACAGCACTCCTTCTAACATTGCACAGCACTACTTCTAACGCTGCACAGCACTCCTTCTAACGCTGCAAAGCACTCCTTCTAACGCTGCACAGCACTCCTTCTAACGCTGCACAGCACTCCTTCTAACACTGCACAGCACTACTTCCAATGCTGCACAGCACTCCTTCTAACAATGTACAGCACCCCTTCTAACTCTGCACAGCACTCCTCCTAACTCTGCACAGCACCCCTTCTAACACTGCACAGCACTCCTTCTAACTCTGCACAGCACCCCTTCTAACACTGCACAAAACTCCTTCTAACACTGCACAACACTCCTTCTAACTCTGCACAGCACCCCTTCTAACACTGCACAGCACTCCTTCTAACACTGCACAGCACACCTTCTAACTCTGCACAGCACTCCTTCTAACTCTGCACAGCACTCCTTGTTACACTGCACAGCACTCCTTCTAACACTGCACAGCACTCCTTCTGATACTGCACAGCACTCCTTCTAACATTGCACAGCACTCCTTCTAACATTGCAGAGCACTCCTTCTAACACTGCAGAGCACTCCTTGTTAGACTGCACAGCACCCCTTCTAACACTGCACAGCACCCCTAACACTGCACAGCACTCCTGAGATAAGACCTAACGGTGCTTCCAATACAATAGTATTCAACGGACCAGAGGGCAGCCGCGCTGTGTTGTATAACAGGACAATAAAGACAACAACCTTGTCTGATGATATAATTACACTGAGATATACAACCTGCAGTTTCTGAGGAAACCAGAAGTAACTGCAACTGAAATAAAACTAAGGGACAGCTCATATAAAGCTGTGAATTTATCTCACCAACTGGTGGAAAACTGGTCCCATTGGGATAATATAACCTATGCAGTCATCCAGGAAATATAGCTGCCTATTACTGTCCATAGGCTAAAGCCTGAGGGTCTTACTTTATATCGCAAAACCAACATTTTACAATACTTGTTCCTCCAGAGCGGCGGAGATTGTGTGTCGGACTACAGTGTCCATGGGGCTCCTTCTGTGCCTCTCAGGGGCATCTTATGTGGAAAGCGCTATTTTAGGTGCACAACTACCATTGTAATAAAAACATATAAATGTTGGATAATGACACATCTATAAAGAACGTCCTGATGTCCCCTTACTCTCATCATGTGACATAAATGGAACTAATCTGAGCAGTAAATGATAACTGCGGTCCAACAGCGATAGGAGGCGGCCGGGACTTGCAGTGACATTTTTACCTTTTTGCCATACACAAGTGGTGTCTACCAAACCAGAAAATTAGCATTGTGCTCACTCAGCTATAGGAACACAATGAATGTACAGCTTGTCTGCTTATCCTGCATAAATGACACATATTGTCTATCATGCATTAGATTAATAAAGACTAATTGCATATTAATTGCTGTAGGTAACTGCACATTTACACTTTGTTATCATAACAATTTCCTACTCTTGATTCTTTGTAACTTTACAAACAGGGCCTGCGCTACCACTAGGTAAACCTGACAAAGTCCTATAACCAGGAAGAAACGCGTTGGTTACCACTTTCCAGCACCCTCAGAACACCGGGAAGCCAGACCAACGTCCACTCCCTGGGTACTCGTTTCCTGAAAACTGCTGCAAGAAGACTCACCCCAAACTTAACCCACCGCTTCTGCTCTTCCATATACAAACACAAAGACCCTTCTAAGAGCTAGCTATCTACATTCATACCTGCTCCGGTACTTACCACCACAACACCACCCCCTACTGGACAGAAACTATAATACATTTTTCCCCAAGTAACCAAAACTAAGCTTTAAACACTGCTACACTGTAGTGACCTCCGATTGCTATAAACACCCCACTTATAGGAAAGTGCTATAGACCCCAAATTATCTACAAACATTTAATCTATAAACACAAAAAAAGCTAACACCCACCGCTCTTCTAAGAGCAATCTCCCAACCTATTCACAGTCCTATAAATATCCTAAACTACTAACCTCCTTTATCTCATATTAGATACCCCCTCCTACGAAGTACCATTAGTGTACCAAGGGACGGGAGCGACATCACAAAATGTAAACACCCCCTCTATTCCCTATCTCCCTCCTCCACCATCTTTCGTCTCTTTAGCCAGATCAAAGAACCCCCTCTGTACTCCAGATAGACACACCTCAATTCCACAAACAACCAACACGGCAAGGAAATGCACAAATATCACCACGTTGTGCAAAGTAACCTCTACCAAATTCTTAAAACCAGGACAGGAACTCCAACCACTCCTTTCGGCAGCAGTCTCACCAGTACATAGAAGCAAGCGAAGGCGTAGATTATTGAACCTAGGTGATTGCCTATGGCACCAGGGTTTTGTGGGCACCTAAAAAATCAATCAGTGGCATAATGCCAATTATTCAGTGTCTTTATTTTCACTGTGGCGACCCCACACAGAGTGTCGGCAGCTGATTCAGAGAGGCAGCAGCCGACAGCTACTAACCAACCCGTTAGGCTGCTGCTCCTCCATTTTGGAAGTGGGCAAGGATTGCGACTGAGGGCAATGATGTCACAACCCAGTGCCACATTCAGAAATAGAGAAGATGCCACCTGTTGTCACTCCACACAAGGTAAGAAGTGAGTGGGGGGGGGGTGCCTTTTAGATGGGTCTAGGTGTTTTACTAATTAAAAGACTTAGATTGCAATAGATACAGAATTTGATGCAACTACATTTACACAATTTTCCATCTCTCTCTTTGGATTTATTAGTGCAGAAATCTCACTGCACAGCAAAGACATTTATAATTATCACCATTTACTACTAAAATGTGAAGCTATTAGAGAGTTGGTAAAAGATTTCATACAATATGTAAGCTTGTGTCCTGATTTGAACCACTGAAGTCTTTGGAGCTGAGCAGATTTTCTCTAAGATGCAGCTTTTTTTCAAAGTGCAATGATTTTAACAGGCACAGAGTTCACTTAAAAATAGAAATTGGCTAAACTTCATTAATAGCACATTTATTGACCCAAGAACACAGACAGAACATTACAAGTAACTATTAAATGTATCACATTCAAAAAGCACAAACCAGGCTGGTGTTATTGGATAAGGTAATATGCAAGGAAGGATATCACTGTCACTCCTGTCACTCAGGCCCGGCGCTCCCATTAGGCAAGGTTAGGCACTTGCCTAGGGCGCCGGGCTCTGGAGGGCGCCACAGAATTTTAAAATACTTTAAAACTGTGCGGCGACCGTTGACCATACCTGTCACGGCCGCCGCACAGCATTCAGATGGACGGGGAGGGGGGGGGAAGAGGCTATTTTGTCACCACTGCCGCCTCTCTGCTCCGTCTCCTCCCCTCCACTTACTAGTGTCAGTGAGTGGAGGGGAGGAGACGGAGCAGAGAGGCGTCGGTGGTGAGACAAGGTAAGGAGAGGAGGGAGGAGGGCGGCGATTTTTGCGGGGGGGGGGGGGGGCGCCGCTTTTTAAAAAATGCCTAGGGCGCCGTGGACCCTAGCACCGGCCCTGCTGTCACTCCCAACTTTTAACACTTTCCTCAAAACCCATAAATCACTGTCTGATAGCCCCGTTATCTCTGGGACTGGGTCAATAACTTTTAACTTTTCTTCTTTTGTTGATTAGATTCTATAAGGTCACATTGTAAGTCTGAGATCCAATGTCCAAGACACCATGTGCATTGTAGATTAAGTGGCCAAGATACACTGGAGTTCTTTCTACAGCTTCTTGACTCTGGACGTTGAAGCTCTATATACGTATAGCCCACAACTAGCTGGAATTGATGCAGTACAATCTTTTGTTAAACAGGATGTGGCACATTTTATGTATAGGTGTTGTGGACATCAATGGGAACTATGTTTGGCCCTAGCTTTGCAACGTTGTATATGGGCAAATTTGAGGAAGAACTAATATGTGGAGGCCCATACGCGGCCATTCCTTGTACTCTATGGCCATTATTTGGGACAAGTGTCATGATTTGGCACTTGATTTTGTTTCTTATCTGAATAGTATTTTTGTTAGAAAAAGATGGAACTGACTAGAAATAAATGGAATTAACATACTCCTTGGGTAGATTAAGTGTGTGCCAGTTAGGTGCACAAAATATGATAGCTAAATATATAATTGGTATAAGAACTTTACTACTGATTTTTGCATGTAATAAACCAGTATAATTATATCTGTCAAAAAGTATTCATTAAATACAGGATTATCTTGAACATTTTATTTTTGAACATAAGTTGTTGCCATAATTGGTAAGTGCACGGAAAATGTGATTAAGTTTAATATAATATCTTGAATTTCTTTTCGTAAAGCCCCATGGTACTGCTATTACAGTGAACGAAACGCGTCAGCAGTGACTTTGTCTCCTGAATATCGAGCTTATCGGTGTCTGTGCAGAGGGTGATGGATAAACTATTAATTTGTGATCTGCGGGATTAGTGTCTGCTAAGTCTGGATTCCTGTTAAACAACATTTGGAAACAGGAGGCCAATGATTCCGATTGCATTTTAACAAGAGGACTCTTCTACACGGCGAATATTCCCTAAAGAATAAAAAGGAGAGGACTTTGCAACAGTCCACAATGTGGGTAATTGTCCTCCTAAGGTTGGGATAACTTACTGCCGAACAAAATAATTGTTTTGAACTTTCCAGGTGATTAGAATGTCCTACAATATTTATAAATCTTTATAAGAGCTATCTCTGTTTCACACAACTTGCAAATATCCGATAACAAGACACCAGCCTGATTGAGGGAATCTGCTTTATAAATGTGATATGATATCTAATCATTTCTTGTATGTTTTATTGGTGTTCTTAGGTCAATAAGTGTGTATTTAATGTACTGATATATAACTAATTCCTATTTACAAGTGAAATCTGCCTGTTAAAATCATTGTTCCTTTATCGCTATCTGTGCTCTAGGAACCAGGTTTTCCAAGCTCTGTTTTAATTAAATTTAATTTTTGTTTTGAATATTTGGGGAAGTAACAATATCCCTGTACGGCAGCTAGATACACTGCTTTGGTATTTATATGATATCTTTATCTGTTTTAGCGCCTGTATCAGCGATCACACCCCGTATCCACCCACTTCAATAGTAAAGTGGGCGCGATAAGGAACGAAGTCTTGCTCTTCTGGTAGTCCAGGAGACTCCCCAAAATTCAGTAGTATCACAGACATTCCACGTTACCGTAAAACAGTAGATAATTATTTACAATATATATGAACAATTGTTATAGGTGCACTGTCAATAAACTATTCAGCAATGTGCAAGGTAGCACAGTGTATTTAAGTGAGGATAAGATACATTGTAAGTTCTTCCTCTCACATTGCTAGAAGTGGAGATGGCCTGTGAAACTATTAATATTTGGTAGTCTACATGTACATTATTCAAGACGTTGTAGCATTACTAGATTAAACTCATCCTGACGCACAATGGAGGTCATTTACATGCAAAACAGATGATCTACAACAAAATATGCACACAGGTTTACAGAGCAAGATGGCCACCTTTGTGTTTGGGCAAAAGTTTGTAGAGGCATGGGGGGTGAAGTTGAGTGAAGTGAAGGGCATGGGGGGCAAGAATTGGGTGAAGTGAAGGGCATGGGGGGCAGGAGTTGGGTGGAGTGAAGGACATGGGGGGCAGGAGTTGGGTGAAGTGAAGTGCATGGGGGCAGAAGTTGGGTGGAGTGAAGGACATGGGGGGCACGAGTTGGATGAAGTGAAGTACATGGGGGGCAGTAGTTGGGTGGAGTAAAGGACATGGGGGGCAGGAGTTGGGTGAAGTGAAGGGCATGGGGAGGCAGGAGTTGGGTGAAGTGAAAGACATGGGGGGCAGGAGTTGGGTGGAGTGAAGGGAATGGGGGGGCAGGAAATGGGTGGAGAGAAGGACATGGGGCAGGAGTTGGGTGAAGTGAAGGACATGGGAGGCAGGAGTTGGTGAAGTGAAGGACATGGAGGGCAGGAGTTGGGTGGAGTGAAGGACATGGGGGCAGGAGTTGGGAGGATTGAAGGGCATGGGGTGCAGGAGTTGGGTGGAGTGAAGGGAAATGGGGGACAGTAATTGGGTGAAGTGAAGGACATGGGGCAGGAGTTGGGTGAAGTGAAGGACATGGGGGGCAGGAGTTGGGTGAAGTGAAGGACATGGGGGGCAGGAGTTGGGTGAAGTGAAGGGCATGGGGGGTCGGAGTTGGGTGAAGTGAAGGACATGGGAGCAACAGTTGGGTGGAGTGAAGGACATGGGAGCAGGAGTTGGGTGCAGTGAAGGACATGGGGGGCAGGAGTTGGGTGCAGTGAAGGACATGGGGGCAGGAGTTGGGTGAAGTGAAGGGAATGGGGGCAGGAGTTGGGTGGAGTGAAGGAAATGAGGGGGCGGGAGTAGGGTGGAGCGAAGGAATGGGGGGGCGGAGTTGCGTGGAGTGAAGGGAATGGAGGGGCAGGAGTTGGGTGGAGTAAAGGGAATGGGGGGGCAGGAGTTTGGTGGAGTGGAGGGTATGGGGGGCAGTAGTTGGGTGGGGTGAAGACGCTCTTGGTGAATTGCAGAGTAGGCATTCAGGTGCACCTCATTTGGGGAGCAGGGCAGAAACAAGGCTTCATTTTATGGAGAGAGATTATTGTAATGAGATGGGTGACGAGGGCACATTTTCAGGGGGTCTCTGTACAACGCATGCACATTTTGCTTTCACAAAAGGAGCTGAATTCGGTTTAAAATAAAAATCAATAATTTTAAATTGCGCAGTATTCCGAGGGCCTGCTTCATTCCGGCACTCAAAGCAAAAAAAGGAGCAAATTTGCTCCAGGACAAACCATGTTACAATGCAAGGTGTGAAAATTACTTTATTATTTTGCACGCAAGCAAAATACTGGCTGCTTCTTCTTGTAGCAACAAATACTTGATAGTTACTCCTTTTTTTGCTTTGCTCTCCTTAATGACTCGACCCAAATCATCAATCAGCCCTAGTGCAAGCCTTGGCCTGGCCTATGGGGGTTGGGGTAGTTAACAAGACTGGGGCATCTGGAGGGACAGTTGTGTCAATGCAGTGGTCGAAGCATAAGGCACAGGAATAATAGTAATAATAATAATAATAATAATAATAATAATAATAATAATACCAAATTAGTCATGATAATATCCCACACAATTTTAAAATAAACTTTAACTTAATAAAAGACTTCTCAAAACCCTTGCTCACCAGTTTAGCAAGTACAAACAGCATCTTGTTTTCGTTATCCAAACGGAGGAAAAAAAAATTTTAGGGGTACTCTGAGCAGCGCAACGAAAAGCTTCACACACAAAAATGACACATAATAAAAACAGTTTAAGGAGATGATTTACTAAACCTTCTAAAAAGAAAGGGGAAGTGTTGCCCATAACAACCAATCAGATTATAGTATATTCTACTATGTCAGTGATGGGCAACTCTGGAAGACAAAGGGCCGCGCGGAGGAAGGAGTAAGAGCACACGGCGTTCTCTCCTCCTCCGTTATGCAGCGTCACGTGATGCGGAAGTCGGCGGCCCCCGATCTGCGTTATTCTCTGCTAAATCGAAAAATAAGATCTGGAGAGGCCGACTGGGGGGTGGACGCAGGTTTGGCGCCTGTTGCCCACCACCGTTCTATGTAGATATGTGATGAATTCCAGCTGCCTTTTGTATTTATAATGTATCCACTTCACTATTCTGACTTATGCGCTGCCAGTTACTTTATCTATCTCGGCCAGACCAGCATTAAAATAATCTTGCTCAGCAAAATTAAGTCTCATTTTTGTACTTCTGCCATCACTTCTCCCAAATCCTCCCCTCTACCTGTGCTATCTTCTGCTCCCCTGCAAACATAGCGATCTTGCTTCACAAGCCTAGGCACCCCCACCAATTGAGGCACACCCTTGATGAAAAGCTGTATTTGTACTGAGGAGTTGCCGTTTTGGCCTTTATAAATAAATGACCTACAATATATTTTACCATTCCTCAGCAATTCCATGATTGGTTGTTACAGAAGTCTGTTTGCATAGAACTATAATTCCACACTTAATACATTTCTGCTTTTAGTAATATAGAAAGGATATATCTTGAGGACAAGTTCACTGAGTTACCTAAGTCCAACTTTTTGTGTGGCACTGTAATGTTTACGGCATTATACACCAAAAATGAATTCAATATTTTTAGGTGGCAAAACATTTTGACTACTGTTAATCGGCAATAACTTGAAAGAAGTATCTAAGAATTGTTGTATTTGGTATAAGTTCCCGGGTATCTTAAATCAATCAAACCAGTGAACGGTTGGTAAATATTGACACGTCAGTGTTAAAGCAAAAATGGTTTTGTTAATGCAGAGCTCAGCGCAAACTACTAGGGAGTGTTAATTAGGATGCCGTAAATACCTCTAAAACTTTCATTTGGGTGTTTGAAGTGTCCATACATCATTCTGTCATATTGTTGTTGTTTAGTGGGAAAATAAAACGCACAATTGGGAAAGGGGCAAGTGCTTTCTGCTTCGTTGATTGATAGCGTCGGTATGGAAAATGTTATGTAAATTGCATTCAAGAGTTCAGAAGAACTCAGACATTAATTGAAATGTATGCAAATAGCTGGCATTGATTTGAATACAGCAATTTCTAGATTCAAAACATGATTTGTATAGGAAATCCTTACTGTATGCGAGTGCTATGAACTATTGGGAGAGAGAAGCTTCAAATTCATGAAAGCATCTGAATGAAAATGTAGTTGTATATAAATATCCGTCTCAGTTGTATCCCGAGAAATATATAACATCTTATATATCTCCCTATTATCCACTTTTCACAGGAGTGTAAAAAAAATCTTTTGGAATCTTTTGTAGCCTCAGTGATAATATCTCCCCATTCTTTGCACTATTATAATTTTTTACATGTAACTGTGTAAAGTACAATAGCCCAATTATACCAATGATATTTTTACACATGTTGAGATGTATATTATCAATTCAACAACACACGCTTTAAATTATGATTAGATTTTAACGATCTGTTTTGTTGTTTTATATACTTCATAGTTTTATGGTCTGTTTTTTTATGGTCTGTTTTTTTTTTTATTAAGAGTTACTGACCTATAATTTTGGTCCCTAAGGTTAAAGCAACATTTATTTTCTTTAGTAATGAGCATTTTGTTTCCCGCAAGTTTGATAAAACCGTGAATAGTTGTCACGTAAGTAATATGTCTTATTGGATAATATGTTTTAATGTATGTATACAGCCTGACCCCAGGGGTGTATTCGCAGCAGAACAGAAAGTAATTCATTTTCACTAGCCCCTGTGGAATGATTAAATATACATATGCTGAACTCCGCATTGCATACATCGATAGACTTGTTACCTGTAAATTACATATCAATAATTATAAAACATTTAAGCCTTGTGGTTAGTGGTGTTTCTTGACATACTGTGCTACAGAATGGTAAACCAGCCCTGCAACTCAATTCAGAAACAGAGAGAAGAACTGCAAAGATACCACTAGGTTCTAAGGACATTCTATAAATGCAGATGAGATTTTCAACAAGTCCCAGAAACTGAGAGCGTGCTTATTTACAATAAACCTATATAGCTCCATAAGAGACAACGCGGTTTGTACAACTGACTGCAATCGCCAGAGCCGTAACTTAGAATTCTAGTGCCCTGGGCGAGAAAGACAAATGCCGCCCCCCTAGCCCTCAATTTTAACCAAATTAACCTAAAATATTCCTAAATTGCGCCCCCCTTCAGCGTTGCGCCCTGGGCGGTCGCCCCTATCGCACAGCCCTAGTTACGGCCCTGGCAATCGCTGTTACAACTACTAGCTTCAATAATTAACGTAAAACTCTCTATTATGGGAATACATCTCCTTCCACCATGTACAAAACTACCATATATTTATATATATATATATATATATATATATATATATATATATATGTACTCAATAACTTGAATTGACCTAGCTGTGCTGACTTTACACTGTAGATATAAACTATAAGATCCTTCTTTAATTTACTTATATTAAGCCACTTGAACATAGGTAATTGCCTGTACAATTAGTTTCTGACACCAGACTATATACTACAGCTTCTGCAGATGTTCAGTGCTGCTGACTTCAGTAACAGTTATTGCATTTTAGGAGGATGCAGATAATCTTTGCTATAAGACAAGTAGAGACTTACCTCGCTCATGATTTCTTTGAGATGACAGTCCTTAGGTCTCCACTTCCTTTTACACCGAGGGACGTGCAGACAGAGCTGTTTAATGTACTAAGCTTTTTCTCTTAAAAGGGACTTCTTAGTGGCATCACTATCCCAGGGAGCCAATAAGAGTCCTGCAGTTTGCAACCGTTTAGTGTTAGTTCATTTTAACTAAAAGTCTAAAGAGACACCTAGCGTCAAAGTGGGAAATTGCATGTTCACGTTAGCATCGGGACTGTTGCAGGGCAGAGTATGCCTTTGTCAGTTGTTACAGAAATGTTATTGTGTAAACTCGAACGTATTTTTAAAAGGCTCTGGAAACACTGACTGAAACTCCCAAGCTGATGTTTCCACAATAAATAATATTGTTATGAATCATCTGCCTCAATGCTATGACAATGAAAGAATGCCATGTGGCCATAAAGCTTAGATCTGTTGAGATATTCTTAAACAAGGTAGCAATTGAAAAGATCAGAAGATGTAAATGGAATAAACAACGATAGGGACGGTCATTTATGTTCTAGTGAGCCGGAAAGGATGAGCCTTATTCATTAACAAAGGAAAAAAATGACTTTTTTTTTTAAACGCACGTACATTGGACGTCTAAATTCAGCAAGGAGCGGATATAAAGATACGTCTACGGATGAATACAGGTCTAGAACCGTTCTGCTCAAATATATATGTGGAATATCAAGTCACAAAAAAACCAACAGAAAAAAAATCTATTCGATTATTGTCACCTGTTAATAATATGGTCATTACAGACATTAAAAAAAAATTGAAAAAAGGTTATTTTTTGCTTGCTTTTTCTCTCCATGATATACAGGATGTTATTAATGTCTACTGGGCATAAAATACATTTTTACAGTTGCTCCTGATTGTAAACACCGTAGACCTGTAGCTGGTGCAAGTGATACGACTTAGTAGACATAAAACAATACTGGCAGGTCACATGCCCAGTGTTGTGGGTGGAGTTGTTCCACAGCAAACAGTCAGAGTTAATACAGACTGGGAGTTGGCCTGGATCAGAGGTTCTTGCACTCTTCTCTCATCTCAATATCCAGGGAATATATCCACTAGACCAGGAACCCTCCTCTACAACTTTTACCTAAGCTGCCTTCATTCCGCCACCCCCGCTCACGTTATGGGGGTACTTTCCAAGGGGCCACACTACCTGCTTCTGTACAGACTGTAATCCCAAATACACAAGGACCTCCTCCATCACTCTGGCTGGCAGCTACTTTTCAGGGAACACTTACAGACTCTCATAGCACTCCCCTAACTGCAGGGTCCAACCGTGCTGTCGTACATCAATACATCCCCCTGCTAAAGGTCTCAATATTTCTAAGTCACAAATGGCATCCGGCTATGAACCCTTTTCCAGGGTGCTGATACTTTTAATTAATGGGGCTCCCCCCCCCTTTTCTTCGAAATATTCTCCTGTGGCAACTGTCACACACTCACCCCAATCTGGTGGCTTGCCTTTGAGAACATTTCCCTCTCCACCTCGCTCCCGGTGCGCTTTTTCAGGGGTACCCCTGAAGATGGGGATGCCCCTCTGGCTCTGGCCCTCTCAGGAGCTTTCATTCATTGTGTCTGTGCGGTATCTGCTGCCCGTCATCTTCTCGCCGGGGCATCTGTATATGGGGCTTTCCTAATAGGGGCTCTACCCCCAGGCTATAACTCTAGCCCACGCGGCTCTTCCACAAACCCTCTTCCCAAACGCCGGGGAAGCCTGGGAACTCCTCCCCTCCTGTTCTGGGTCCCCAGCAAGATGCCCCCCTCCTTACAAGCGAGGTAAACCTGTTTTTAAGACTTGGGTCCCCAAGTGATCTCCCTACTGTTACAAGCCGTGGCTCTCCGACGGGCCACCACGGCTCGCTTCCAGTTGCGTCAGGCGTCCCAGCCGTCTCCATGACGACCGGGACGTCACTTCCGCCCTCCACGTCCCGGTTGCCTGGGCAATAACTGGGACGCTCTGGCTCCCCTGCCGCAGCGCCCAGCCAGCTGTCTTTCAGCCGGGCGCATGCGTGCAGAAGAAATTACATTTAAACCTAGCATTATCTGCAGTACCACAACACATACATAGTATTGTATGGTTATTTACTAAATGAAGTCATAATGTGTAGAATTGAATATTATGTCTTTACATGGGTTGTGACCTTGGATTAGGGAGGGGGCTTGCTGGTACTCTGCTCCTATTAGTTCCCCTCACTACTTAAGGCAGTGAGGACAGAGCCTCACTGCCAGTTATAGCTCTCAGGGCTAGATTTACTAAGCTGCGGGTTTGAAAAAGTGGGGATGTTGCCTATAGCAACCAATCAGATTCTAGTTATCATTTATTTAGTACCTTCTACAAAATGATAGCTAAAATCTGATTGGTTGCTATAGGCAACATCCCCACTTTTTCAAACCCGCAGCTTAGTAAATCTAGCCCTCAGTGTAGCTAGGCTCCCTGTTCCTGTTTCCGCTCCTCTGCTGTTTTGCTAGACCTGATTTCCCGTGTATGACCCCTGGCTTGTTTCTGGACCCCGTTGGATTGCCTGGGACCTCTGACCTTGGTTTGTTCTCTGGATACGTTGCCTGCTGCTGTCCCCCGCACCTTGCCTGGACTTCACTCTGCTGTCTGCTATTACCCTCTGACCTCGGCTGACTCCCTGTCAGCCATAACACCTACCAGCTTCTTTAGGCGCCTTCGTGCTGCTGACCACACCCCCCATTTCAGAATGCCACGGTTTGAATTGTTTTTGGTTGGGATGTCTACTTTCAGATAACTTTAGTTTGCTAGTTTATCCATGTCTTGCTGCAACATTCATTTGATGCCATCAATGTATCTTTCTTCCAAGCTTTTTAGTCATGTTTGCATATCATCTGGTAGAAATATGCATTTTTGCTTCCGCTGAATACCTCACAGCTTTGCTGTGCTCTCTGCTTATCATATAATTGCATCCATGGGCAGCTCCTTATGTATCTTTCGCACCATCTTTCGCAAATGATCTCCAGTGAATTGACTAAATATATATAATTAAAAATAATACTGTCATTTGTAACATTCATTTTTGTGATAAAGGTCTGCTTTATGATTGGTATTTGAAGAGATCATGGTTAAGAGCTCTTATAGAATAGAACCTCAAGCTGCTATGCTGCATAAGTACATAGTGAGGCTGGAAATTCAACATTTGAGTAATTCTAATCGTAGATCAAACCCCCAATGTGACCGCTGCCAATTTAACCTCATAGGGGAAAATATATTCCTCCCTGTCCCGATAAATGGTATTCGGTTAAACGCCATGGATCATCCACCCCATAATGTACTCTCAAATTATAGTTACAGACACCATTTATTTCAAGAAAATCCATTTATATATTCTGAATTTTCCATCATCACCTTATGTATTAAGGAATTCCACAGCTTGTCCGTCCTTATAGTATAGTGCCACTTCATATGTTGATAACGAAACCTACTTTCTTCCATTCGCAACTGACGATCCCTTGCCTTCTGTATAGTCCTTGGTATGAAAAGATTACAAAAATGTTTGCAAAAAATGTGCCTTATAGAGGACCTAACAAATACTGTACATGTAAATATATTCAAGGTCAATACCGAGTACACAAGCTTTGCTTTTTAGACTCCTTTTTATAATTTGACTCTTCAATGACATTTATTTATGACGTTGTCGACCTCTAAACCCTCTTGAGTTTTCCTATTTTCTTCTTACAGTCAGGTGTCCAAATTCCATTTTATTCATCACAGTATTTATTTGCCTTTGCAGCCACTGCCTGGCACTGTGCACTCAGCTTTCTGTCAACTAGTGTTTCTAAGTCCTTTCCCATCTCAGTTTATCTCAAGGAGAATTACAAGCTTAATTTGTTATCACTAGGGCTAGTGGAAGCGCTCTGGGCACCCCCACTCAACAACCCTTCCCCCGTGTTACCTATATTTGCCAACATCTTCGATCTTGGAGATCCTGGAGGGGAGATCCCGTTGCTGAGTCGGGAGAGGGAGGGTGTGCGTGAATAACGTCATTAAATAACGTCCCCCCACCCCCTGCTTCTCAACACTGCAATTTTCAGCCTATAACAGAGGGGCCAGGATGACACGATTTACTGTGAATCTCGTCGTTAACTCTCACCCCCCACCCACTTCACTAGAGAATTGGGCAAATGTGGGAGGTTTCTCTGCTCTCTCGGGAGTTCAGGGGATCTTCTAGAAATTCGGGAGCCTCCTGGACATTCCGGGAGAGTAGGCAGCTATGATGTTACCTTGTTAGTGGGGGAGTGAGGTGCTGAAGGGCATCTTCTGCTCCTCTGTGTAAGACTGGGAGTGTGGCACAGGGCAGTGGCATCATAGCCCTACTCCCACACTCTCAGTCCATCACCGATTGAGATGGGCAGCAGCCTGCAGCTTCACATGTTTAGGTGCCCCTAAACCTTGGCGCCCTAGATCAGCATAGGTCACCTAGTGGCAGCGCCAGCACTGCTTATTACCATGGCCTAGGTGAATAACCTTATATTTATCTACATTAAAAACAAGGACAGGACCCAATACTGGTCCCACTGGTGCCCCATTAATAATTTCAGCCTAGACTAAATATTTTTAGTTTATAAGTGCCTATTGTCTCCATTCTTTAACCAGCTCTCTACCCATGTACATACTGTTACCATTAGATCCAGTACTTGCATCTTATTTACAAGATTGTTAGCAATGACCAGACATTTGTGAAACAACGATGACACTGTATTATCAAATCATTTTATACGATATGCTTCAGAATCACATCCTCCAGAATCAATATTTCTATCCCAGCTGCTTTCCATCAATATTGTGGCATTGTCCTGGTTTGGAGAGAATAATAAATAGTGTTCAATCAGTTACTGAACACTGTTAATAGTAGTAGTGGTGGATGTCGCTACTCTTAACCAATAGGAATCAGTAATGGCAACAAGCAACTTCTATTTCGGCTTCCGGCGTCTAGCCGGTTGCTGGGCGGTAGTAGCTGCCTACCAGTGTCTCATTTTCTACTGGCGATAGTTCAGTCTTGTGCTAGTGGGCTGTGGATGCTCTTTCTGAATAGACCTTCTGTTTTGATACGGACCATTTTATGACTTTCGTTGCTTTTTCCTGATCCTGACCTCTGCTTGTTTTCTAGATTTGCTATTAACCTCTTCTTGCCCTGACCTCGGCCTGTATTATCGGTATTTCTATTGATCCCAGCCAGCCCTTCCCTCAGCTTGACTACAGACTCTGATATTGATCTCTGCCCACCTGGACTTTTGGATTTGTATTGGACTGAATCTTGCTGCTCCTCCACCCTGCTGACTGTTACCTGTTCTCTCTTACCATCTATTGCCTCCTTCCATACCCCGACCTCCATCTTCAGCGATATATTGACTTAATAAGCCTGTACTACCGCGAGTTAAAACCTTTGGACAACAGAGTCATTTGGAACATATAGATCCTGAGTCATTAAGAAAGGTAGAGCAAAATAAAAATGAGTAAATGTTCTCTGGGACAAACCATGTTACAATGCAAGGGGTGCAAATTAGTTTATTATTTTGCACATAAGTTAAATACTGGCTGTTTTTTCATGTGGCACACAAACGCTTGATAACTTTATTTTTAGACTGAATTTTAAAGTTGATCTAGGACATGCCCTACCCCAACTATAAATCTGTCCCCACATTTTAAATTTACCCCCCGCCCTCCAATGCAACATGGTTTTGCCCAGGTGCAAAGTTACTCCTTTTTTTTGTTTTGCTCTCCTTAATGACTGAGACCCATTGCGTTCCTTGGAAAGCTGACTGCTCTAAGACCTCGGGGCGTGGTTCTAGGGAGTTATTACCTTGTCTAATATTGCCATAACACAGGGATGGATACAATCTGGTCCAGCTCCTTTATCTTCCTTAAATTTTGATGCATACTCACTCTCTCTCTCTCTCTCTCTCTCTCTCTCTCATTTAGTGGCTCAGTATTGTAACTCTTACTTTTATTGCTCTTTATATACTTGAAAAACATTATGATATTATATTTGCCATCTTGTAATCCCTTTTTCAGCTGTAGTCTTTGCTGACTTGATTCCGTTACTTACATTCTTTGCATTCTCAGTCCATTCTAGTTCCAGCATTTTAAATGCTCTTTTTCACCCTTATCACCTACAATAATTTCTTATATAACCGCACTGGTTGCATTTAATTCCTAGAAATGATGGTGTCATACAGTATGAACTAACATCAGTATTTAAAATAATTTTAACCTTCCCCATTTAGTCTCAGTGCTTTTATTTAAGAAATTGCTTTCCCATTCTTCAAGCTTCAGTGCTTCTCTGAGCTGATTAAGCTTTGGATTCTAAAATTATTTTTTTAGAATCTCCCTTACAAAAAAAGTTTTATTGAGCTTAGGTCAAATATTACCATGTTGTGATGACTATTCCCTAAATGCCCCCTTCCTCTAAAAAACTCCTACAGCTCTTTATGTTCCTTTTTATAAGTTAATTTGACTAGGGTCAGAACTGTATTCTTTATGTCTATGTGTAACCAGTTTTGAAGTGGACAGGATTAGAATAAGCTAGGTTGAAAATGCAGTGTTTGTAGCGCATACACATACCATCAGATAGATTAAAGGGTACTTCCACAAGATAAATTAAATTCAAACTAATTCAGTAATGAATAAAATATATTCAAATCAAAATTCAAAGCATGTATATATATTTGGGGTGCTTAGAGAAATGTACAAACTTTAGCAGGTTCAGGGGCATAACGGTGGCTCAGTGGTTAGCACTTCTGCCTCACAGTACTGGGGTCATAAGTTCGATCCCCGACCATGTCTAGAGTTTGTATGTTCTCCCCATGCTTGCGTGGGTTTCCTCCTGGTGCTCCAGTTTCCTCCCACTCTCCAAAAACATAATAGTAGGTTAATTAGCTGATATCAAATTGACCTGTGTATGTGTGTGTGTGTTATGGAATTTAGACTGTAAGCTCCAATGGGGCAGGGACTGATGTGAGTGAGTTCTCTGTACAGCGCTGCGGAATCAGTGGCGCTATATAAATAAATGATGATGATGTGATAAATATAATAATTTTCACAATAGGCGATACAAAAAGGTTGCGAACTCTGCATTAACTGGGTGACAGGACATATACAATTTTTGACTTGTGGTCGCATTGGAAAGGTCAAAATTTCTAGTACGTCTTCAGCTTGACACTGTTGTGTTAAAAAAAATCTCCAGGTAACAATCATAAACAGATCCATTCATCCCTAAAACAAGGATAATAAATACCATTTATCACAGACATCAACAAAGGTTATCCCCTTCTCCCCCTCTTCTCTCCACAGATCAGCAACAGCCATGTTCTCCCCAAAGAACCCTACAAGCAACACCCAACTAAACTTGCACACCCCCAACAGAACCCAAATGATACTCCAAAAAGAGGTTCACCAGCATTCTGTATATCTATCAGGTATCTGAACAGGTGAGCACACACCCCAGAACCCTCTACCCAGTTGTTCCAAGCCCACAACACCCACACAAGCATTGAGCCACGAAAACCTCCAACAGATCTAACCACGCAGGACTAGAACCCCGGAACCCTCCGTCAGGCAGCAACCACCACCACGGACTGTTTACTCACAAGCGCAAACAGTCCAACAATCTCCAACAATCATAAACAGCTGTTTCCTATTACTTTTACTTTGTTTTAATTAAACGTTAATATTTTTTGTCATGCTTGTGTACAGGATAGGGTGACTGAGAGCATTGGGGGTATATTTACTAAACTGCGGGTTTGAAAAAGTGGAGATGTTGCCTATAGCAACCAATCAGATTCTAGCTGTCATTTTGTAGAATGTACTTTTTCAAACCCGCAGTTTAGTAAATCTAGCCCTAGGTCTCCCTCATACCTGACAACAGCCCCATTACTGGATGTTTTGGTTTTTACTTTTATTTATTTTTTCTTTACTGTGCAGGGTTAACTTCTTTTGATATATAAAAGTTTAAAGTTTCCCATTTCCTAAAAAGTATTTTCTTAAAAAGTGATTTTTTTTAAAAAAATATTTTGTGCGAGAAGAAAAAATGATAGAATAATACCCTGTAATCAATGCTTCAAAAATACAATTTGAAGATAATATTTTCTCTGTTACAGTGATTTGGAATTAGTTAGGTATATTAATGAATGTTGTTAAATGAATGAATAGAGCACAACTAAATGTCATTTTAACTTGTCTCATAATGAGATATATTAACAGAAAATGACAAGTCGAGCACTAAATGAGGTGAGAGTACACAAAGACATCACAAATCTGTCTCGTTGAGTGGCAGTCACCTTCAGAGACTTTTATACAGCAGCCTCCTACAGCTGTCATCCCAAAACGTTTTCTGTATTAAGGCTGCGACATTTCATGAAGTGCGGCTGCTGCAGCTCGGATCTTGCAATGTGGTGCAAAAAGCACACAAAGAGCTAGATTTACTAAGCTGCGGGTTTGAAAGAGTGGGGATGTTGCCTATAGCAACCAATCAGGTTCTAGCTTTAATTTATCTAGTGCTTTCTACAAAATGACAGCTAGAATCTGATTGGTTGCTATACGCAACATCCCCACTTTCTCAAACCCGCAGCTTAGTAAATCTAGCCCAAAGAGTGAAATAGAACATTTTAGGACAAAGCCCCTTTGGTAAATGTTCCTCACTCTGGGCCTGATTAGCCCCCAGGCCCCCGGATCTTTTCTTTGAATTTCCATGCTAGCGCTTCTAAATTCCCACTTAGATCACTGCCAGCCACTGTACTAAATAAATGATAGCTGGAAAGCAGTCAGGTATCTCCTGGTGATATCTGTAGCTCTAGTAACTCACAGGTGCCTGTTGCAGGTGCTGATGGTGATACCTGTCGTTTTACAGCGTTATTTTATTTGTGAGCTGACTTCTTCCAAACCTAATTGTTACTATGTTTTAATTAAAACTAGATTTGTTTTCGTATGTTAATTAGGACTTCTTTGAGGATCCAAGAATTGTGCTAGGATTTTAAGATGATTGTGTCTATAATGATGAGCAATATAAGGGGTGGGTAAGTAAGTAGATATATTACATTTATAGGGTGATTTATTTTCTTCCAGGGAGATATAATTGGGAATTAATAACAACTTATATCTATCTGGTGATTAGCACATTATTGCCACACACTTTTATCCTTATTATCCACATGTAATCCTCTCCACTACCCACGTGTCCCCCTTAGTATACCCCCCTCCCTCCTACCATAGAATTATCCATTTCACCCCCCCCCCCCCCCCCCCACTCCCCTCCATAGTCATTCAGGAGCTAATTCAGTGTTTCTATTAATGGAATTCATTCACAATTTTCAACAAACCACAAACATCCAAGGACCTCAGCCGAACACATTGAAAGAAAGCTTGGAGTGGATTTACTGGGAGTCTGATGGCTATGTCAGTATCTGGGTATGACTATCATAGTCTGTGGGGGGATGGCCCCATTGTCACATATTTCACTTAGGAAGGCACACACACCTCCAAAAAAGATCCACTGAACTGGCCATAATGGAGCAGCTCTGTCTGTCTACCATGAGATAGATAGAGGAGGCTCAGCAATGGCTCTCTAGCAGACAGGGGGCGCTCCAGAGCATGTACGAGTACGGCGCATGTGCAGCAAATTCAAGATTCGCCGTCTGTGCCGGTTTGTCTAAATAAATGCGATTGTTACCGAAATGTATTGCAAACGAGCTTAGGGCCCTAAACCAGCATCTGTCCTAGAGCCCCATAGGATCTTAAGCCTGCTCTGCTTCCTAGTTAATTTATAGGGTAAATATTGGTTCAGTCCACAATATGGCTGAATCCACTGTGTAGTCGGCAACTATATAATAGGTTGGTGCATGGGTGGAACCCAGCGTTATTGGCTTCCATAGCAAAATCTGGCAGAGGGTCCGATGATGGCACTCCACCCTCCAAAGGCCACCGATATGACCCCGAGCCTTCACACAGGCACAGTGATACCCACAAGCAGGGCTTCATTGTACATCATCATCATCAGCACCATTTATTTATATAGCGCCACTAATTCCGCAGCGCTGTACAGAGAACTCACTCACATCAGTCCCTGCTGGACAGGAATTGCTGCTCACCCTTTACATTTTGGTCTTGTAGCGCCTGCACCCCTGGCAGCAGAGGGAGATCCGTCATTGAGTTGGTGGTAACTGTACATTTTTAAAAAGTCATATACTTAGTCTTGCTTCCTTAAAGTGAATAGTCTTGAATATGTTGATCTTGTTATACTTGTTCATGTATTGTTATATTATTATTATAAGTTTGTCACTGCATCTACAGAGATCCTTAATAATTCACTGAAAAAAAATCTCTAACTTGAGGAGCACCATAAGAGATATAGGACATGAGCAGGGCAATCGTTAGCTATGGTGACCATGCCCATAGAAAAGCTTACGGGCCCTGTATTAGTCCTGATTGCCCCGTGATGAGCGTGCGCTCGGCTTGGGCACAGAACCTTTTTGTGACCAATCTTCATCTCCTGCTCGATCATGTGTCAGTATTAAAGTGGGTGGAGTTAGAACCTATAACCGATCAGATCATTGTAATGCTTCCAGCAGCACAGAGTATTTCAAGAGATGGGTGTGTTGATCTTGTAGGAGCCAGTGACCCGTCCACTTGTGGGATTATGTTAGTTAAGGTAGGACTGCATTTGTTAGGGGCAGAGTCATGATGTGAGGAAGGGGATGGTGATAGACAGGAAGCAATAGACAGACCCTCTTCCCCCTAATGATTCAAATAGCTGCGTTATGAAAAATTTTCTATCGCCACATATCGCAGTGATATAAAATCTCTCTCTCTCATATTCATTAATACATTTTTCCTGGGACAACCGAGCTATTCTCAGCTCCTCGACAATACAGGTTGGCGGCGTTAAGGCTCAACTTACTGCTTTGCCAGGCCAGTGGGGGAACCTATGACGTGCATGTATGAATCACCTTGCCGATTCACGCAATGGAACTGGATGCCTGAATTTTGCCTTTCAGGTCCACTTTCCATAAAAAAATAAAAAATAGAAAAATATATATATATATTACATTAATGAATCAATGCTTTATATAACTAATAAAGCATTTTTTTCACAGTCTGCTATCGCCATCCTGAGATGGTGATAGCTATAGAAGGACAGTGGAAGTACTTGTTCCACCGCTGTCCATGATTAATAGGCTATCCCATGCTGTACAGCACACAGTAGTCATGTCAGGTTCTTTCCAAACTAATTTGGTGTTGTCAAACGTTAGTACATCCCACTTGTTTCATTTGAAATGTTGAGATGTAGGGGCCTTTGCAGAATAAGTTAAGCCAAAACATTGATACGACCAATAATTGAGAAACACTTAATACTTGCACCTTAGCACAGAGTTGCTGTAATGGTTTTAATGAATACAACACTTTTTATTGTACAGTACTTTACCACTGCAAGGCAATGAAAAGAATATCTACAATGCAATGCCTACCATCAATGTTTAATGTGCAATTACTATCTCATTTCTGAAGTGCCCAGTAGAGAGAGTATTGAAGACTATAGCACATATTATTTAGCAGTATGAAGTCCTAACAGTATAACAGTGTCATTTGCAGAATCCAGACATTGTCCTTAGGGTAAAGTCTATTTGTGGAACATGTAATGACACATCCACACTTCATTCGGGAATATACTTTCATAGAAAAAGATTTTCCTTTATAAACCTTAAAATAACCTAGAGCATTTATTGCATAGCCATGGTGTAATTACATCATATTACTTCAAATGTGACCTGTTAATATAGCACAACTGTGCATGAAATGATACAATATTTTAACATGTATTTTCTTGGCCAGAAAATTGAGTTTGTTTTCAAGCTCTACTCCCATGTGAGCAGGTATATATGCATAAGCCAGCAGTATCATAATCATTGACACTGCTGGAGTACAGGCCCATCGCAGCAGCAGTGGTTTTAAGCGCTACCGTCAATGCAAGAAATGTGATTGCTTTGGGACTATGTTCATCCATGACAAAGCATTTAATATAGCGCAATTTTCATGTGCGATGCTCTCATTGGCTGGTTTCCTCCAGTCCTCACAGCAGGAGAGCTATGAAGTATGAGGTACAGAGAAAGCCAGTCTGGGAGAGGGCATAATGCATGGTGACACCAGGAGCTGGAAGCCAAGTCAAGCGGTCTACATAGAGAGCACTGAATTAAATGCTCTCTCCTGAGTTTTCCTCCGCAAACACATATTATCCTCTCATTCTATATTTTTTATAACCTATTCTCATAACATGTGCTATTTAATGGCATTCTGATATTCTATTCTATTTTCCACCTTTATCTTAACTACATCACCATAGGCAAACCGAGGTGGGGTTTCCTAATGCCTGGAAACCCCCTCCAAGCCTGGGGCACTGTATAATTGAGGTGGCTAAGCCCTGCCCCCACTTCACACGGCTCTGCTTGAAAAGGGAGAGCTGCGTGCACCTAACAGTAGTCCACGCAGCATTGACCAGGTATATTATGGGGATAGGAAGAGTTGGAGAGCAGCCAAGCGCTATCTAAAATTATAGCCATGCCCACTGGCAGTTCCCAAAATCAGTGGAAACTTGCATATATGTCTGTGCTTGTTTGACAAATAGGTTAATTTACAAATAATAAAATACAGTGAACACAAAATAAAATGTACTGTTGTTAGTAAATTACTGTATTGCACACTACCAATCAGCAAGGGGTCTGTATTGTAAACTAGTCACCAGAGTATATGCTCTGTATGTGTATTAGACACCAGGAAGTGGGTAGCATTGTATTTTAATATAATGCACATTGTATTGCAAATTACCAACATTGGGCTCTGCATTCTATGGTAGCTAGCAGAATAAAATGAATAAAAGGTCTGTATTATACACTAGCCACCTGAAAAACTAGGTATTGCATAATAGTATGAAATCTGTATCATATAGTAGTCACCAGGAAGGGATCTCTGGAAAGGGGCCTGTTTTGCATACTGGCCACCAGAATGTGATCTGCTTTGTATTGCTACCAATATGAGCTGTACTTTGCTAATGCTCATTTTAAAAATAATTTTGATAAGGGGCAAACGCAGGATTTGTAGAGGGGGGTTTGCACACCACGCCGCCAGTGGGCGTGACCAGAATGATGGAGGGCGTCGCTATAATTTTAGACAGTGCTTGGCTGCTCTCCAACTCTTCCTATCCCCATAATATACATGGCCAATGCTGTGTGCACTACTGTAAGGTGCACGCAGCTCTCCCTTTTCAAGCAGAGCCATGTGAAGCGGGAGCAGGGTCCAGCCACCTCAATTATACAGTGAACCAGGCTTGTAGGGGGGTTTCCAGGCACTAGGAAACCCCCTCGATTTGCCTATGTATGATGCTAATCGCATGTGATCATTTATGGAACAAGACTTCCAACAACTTGAAGATGTTTCTTAGGAGCACAGCGAGAATGCTCCAGATGGTTCTTGGGATGTTCACTCTCATTAATACTGATCAATATTTATAGCTGCCCAGAAGATGGATAACTTCATGAAGAAACGTTTAATGGTGAATTTAGGAAAACTACATGGCTGTAAGACTAACACATATTTAGTTGTATACTGTCTGTTCTGATATCTGTTTAAGCTGTAGTTGTATATTGGCTACAGATTCACTTTATATTCTCTCTTGAATTCATTGTCCTGACTATACGCCACCTTCACGTTTTAATCTGTAAACCATAACTCCTTCCACATTGACCATTACTGAAAACCACTCAGAGCTGACATAACTCCGACAAACTGACCAAACAACAATTCCTTCTAGCAAAAAAAGTCCATGGTTAGAAAACCTACATTGTTGGACAAAGAAAAAGACCAAATTTGAAGGGTTAGCAAAACATTTTAATGAATATAGACATGAGGCCAATACAAAAATATTTATAGATAAGTAGAAAATATAGTCTTATTTTGATAACAAGAGCATACATAGGACATACCTCATCTATACCATAAAGCAAGGGGTCGGCAACCCTCGGCACGTGTGGCAGGCGTGGCACGCGGATCTGTTTCCAATGGTCCGCCAGCCTAACGTCAAAGGGATGTGTTTGCGCATGTACCATGAGAACCTCGAGGGGGGGATGTCGCTCATAACCGCCCTCCTCCAGGTTTGTTTGTATTGCTTTGCAGCGTAATTACCTCATTTGGGGGTTCCTGCTTGGTGACAGCAGCGAGTTCATGTCACGTAACTCCAGTAACTGATGTCGCCAGTGACCGTCACCATGACCATCGTTATAGGAAACTGAGTGGAGGAATTTATTAAATAAGTCAATAAAGAATCCTACACTGTCATACACCATCATCGTAACTAATAACTGACTCATCTATATTTGGGTTGTGCATAATAATTGCTTCATGTCTTCCTAGTACTTATCCTACAAGTCATTATACGCAGTGGTGGAATTCAGCCGGTTCGCCAGAACCGATACCTAATTTTAAGGTGAGTTTGGCGAACTGGTTGCTCCAGACTCCACCCTCTTATTTGGTGGGTGGACCAGGGTACTTTAAAAAAAAAAAAATACTCGTCTGTTCGCGGCGTCGGCCCTCCTCCTCCCTACTCTCTTCGCGCTGAATGTCAGGTGTGACGTCATCACGCCCGACAATCAGTTAGGAGCGGCGCAGAGAGGAGCCAACAAGCAAGAAGACAGAAGACAAGAAGAGAAGAAAAGAAAAGTAAGAAGCCGATAGAAAAGGTAAGTGAAGGAACGGAAGCAAGGAGGAGCAAAAGCAGCATGGCACAGTGTGAGGGGGTAAAAGCAGCATGGCACGGTGTGAGGGGGGTAAAAGCAGCATGGCACGGTGTGAGGGGGGTAAAAGCAGCATGGCACAGTGTGAGGGGGGTAAAAGCAGCATGGCACAGTTTGAAGGGGGTAAAAACAGCATGGTAAAATGTGAAATGGGAGTAAAATAAAATAAGGGAGTAAAATAAAATAAGCGTGGCACAGTGTGAGGGGGGGGGGTAAAAGCAGCATGGCACAGTGTGAGGGGGGGTAAAAACAGCATGGCACAGTGTGAAGGGGGGTAAAAGTAGCATGGCACAGTGTGAAGGGGGAGTAAAATAAGCATGGCACAGTGTGAAGGGGGGTAAAAGTAACATGGCACAGTGGGAAGGGGGGGCAATAGCAGCATGGCACAGTGTGAAGGGAGGTAAAAGCAGCATGGCACAGTGTGACGGGGGGTAAAACAGCATGGCACAGTGGGACGGGGCAAAAGCAGCATGGCACAGTGTAAAGGGGGGTAAAAGCAGCATGGCACAGTGTGATGAAGGGGGGTAAAAGCAGCATGGCACAGTGTGAAGGGGATAAAAGCAGCAGCTCAGTTTCGCCAGCGCTGTCCTAAACAGCAGCCACGGCGCTGTCTAAGAAGCGTCTGCGGCGGTGCTGTATACAATACAGCACCGCCGCGGACGCTTCTTTGACAGCGCCGCGGCTGCTGTATAGGACAGTGGCCACTTAGCGCAGGGGGGGTTTCTAGAGACTCAGAAACCCCCCCTGTGTGCGCCACTGACTTCTGAGGGAGAGAGATGAGGTTTATGAGTGACAAGAAGACAGACCGAGAGATAAGAATTTTGAGTTGAATCTTTCCATGTAGCTGCTCACTACCTCAGGAACAGGCTGAGAGAGATAAGAGGTATTACTGCTGAAAGTCGATCATATGAAGGAACTCTAGTTGAAAGTACATTAGGTCTGCAAATCACCTTTGTCACAGATTCCTCCACTTGCTTTCCTCCATGCTGACAGATTTAATGTACTACAAAATTCCTGTGCACAAGTCAGCCCAGGACTGAGTGTAAAATATGGTAACGTTACCAGGGATAATATTGGTGCACTAAATGTTTTAGATGAATGTTAATGTTAAGTGATTTACCTAAAAATTGATTTATTGATATTGAAGATGTTATCGCTATTGTGCCTTATACTCACCAAGTGTATATTATATGTTAAATGCTATTGTGCTCTATGTTGATCAAACAATTATTTTGCCATTACCATTGAGCTGAAGGGGTCAGTGGCGCGGTGTCTTACCAAAATTATCCTTACCACATTCTTAATAAACCCAAGTTATTTGACCAATCCTTGTCCCTTTCATTGAAGTATTTATCTCCTGACCACCGGATATCCGAACAGAAAAGAACCTGACTCGTGTCTGGAAGACAAGGTAAGGGAAGGAAATCCCATCAGTACTCGACCACCACAATGGCACCGTGTGAAGGGGGGTAAAAGTAGCATGGCACAGTGTGAAGGGGGGTAAAAGCAGCATGGCACAGTGTGGTGAAGGGGGGTAAAAGCAGCATGGCACAGTGTTAAGGAGGGTAAAAGCAGCATGGCACAGTGTGAAGGGGGGTAAAAGCAGCATGGCACAGTGTGGTGAAGGGGGGTAAAAGCAGCATGGCACAGTGTTAAGGGGGTTAAAAGCAGCATGGCGCAGTGTGACGGGGGTAAAAGCAGCATGGCACAGTGTAACGGGGCAAAAGCAGCATGGCACAGTGTGAAGGGGGGTAAAAGCAGCATGGCACAGTGTGATGAAGGGGGGTAAAAGCAGCATGGCACAGTGTGAAGGGGGTAAAAGCAGCATGGCACAGTGTGACGGGGCAAAAGCAGCATGGCACAGCGTGATGGTGGGTAAAAGCAGCATGGCACAGTGTGATGAAGGGGGGTAAAAGCAGCATGGCACAGTGTGAAGGGGGTAAAAGCAGCATGGCACAGTGTGATGAAGGGGGGTAAAAGCAGCATGGCACAGTGTGAAGGAGGGTAAAAGCAGCATGGCACAGTGTGATGAAGGGGGGTAAAAGCAGCATGGCACAGTGTGAAGGGGGGTAAAATCAGCATGGCACAGTGTGAAGGGGGGTAAAAGCAGCATGGCACAGTGTGACGGGGCAAAAGCAGCATGGCACAGTGTGAAGGGGGGTAAAAGCAGCATGGCACCGTTTGAAGGGGGGTAAAAGCAGCATGGCACAGTGTGAAGGGGGGTAAAAGCAGTATGGCACAGTGTGAAGGGGGGTAAAAGCAGCATGGCACAGTGTGATGAAGGGGGGTAAAACATACTTGCCAACATTTCATTTTTTTTTCCAGGAGCTGCTAGTAGGAGAGAGGCGTGTAGGGGGCGGGGCCCCGAAAATCGCGTCGAAAATTCCCGGTGAATCGCGGAGTTTGAACCGTATTCTGCCCACTTCTGGGCAGATCAGGAAGATTGCCACACTCTCTCGGGAGTCCGGGAGACTCACGCAAAATGCGGGAGTCTCCCGGACGTTCCGGGAGAGTTGGCAAGTATGGGGTAAAAGCAGCATGGCACAGTGTGAAGTGGTAAAAGCAGCATGGTACAGTGTGAAGAGTATTAAATGCATGAAATATTAAACTATCTTTCGGTATATCTTTTTGTATACTCAAAATGATCATTAGGGCAGAGAACTGGTTGTTAATTTATTTGAATCCCACCACTGATTATAAGCAATACTGCCCTGCTACTTACAGCCATATGAGCCTGAGCTTTTCTTCTGGCATTCCAGCTACCTGGAGTCCTGCATCTTGTTGCAGAAGTTGGTATATAGCTTCTGCCGCTGATACGACTACTCAAGTATTTATATTAATGCTGAATGCTTTGGCCCAGCCACGCATAAAAGTCACATAAGAGATTAGAGCAGTGTTGGCTAACCACTCCAGGTGTTGTAAAACTACAAGTCCCAGCATACCCTTCCAGCAATAAGCTGCTATATATTGGCAAAGCATGCTGGGACTTGTAGTTTCGCAACACCTGGAGTGTCACAGGTTAGCCAACACTGGATTAAAGCATGGTATTATAGTTTATTGCACAACTGGCACACCTGGGATGGACTAGATTTTACTTAGCGCACTGAAAGAAAAAGTTTGCTAACCCCTGACATAGAGAGACAAAGATAACAAGATAAATTACAGCTGCTTTTCTAGCAGGACATCTTCATTCCCTACTGCTCCATCTTATTTACTGTAGCCAGAGGTTACACCATCCACAATATACCTAATCAGGGTTAGACTGGCCCAACAGGGTATCGAGGAATTCCCCGGTGGGCCTCCACGCCAGATGGCCCCGCTCCCTTTATGGAGGGGGCAGGGCTAATCGTGCACTGAGGGCCTGTGCCAAGTGGAGGAGCAACATGCCTCTAGTACTGAGGAGATTCTGTTTAGGCACGAACCTCTCAGCAACCAATGCTGTGCTCCAGTGGGCTGATTGACTTCAGTCACTCAGCCAGTCAGAGCATAGACACGCCCCCTACCCACACCGTCCCAAGCCACAGAAGAAAGAAGCTGGAGACAGGTAGAGGTTAATGTGTGTAAGTGAATGTGTGTCTGTGTGTGTAAGTAAGTGTGCATACTTGCCAACTCTCTCGGAATGGGCAGGAGACTCCCGAAATTCGGGTCGGTCTCACGGACTCCAGGGAGAGCAGGCAAATCTCCCGCAACTGCCTAGCCTAAATGACGCGTTTCACCGTGAATCGCGTCATTTTGGCTCCACTGCCCACGACAAAATGGTGTTTTTGTCGTGGGGGTGTGGCCAAAATGACGCGTTTGTAGCGCCCCGTCCCCTCCCGCCCTCCAGTCACGTCCCTCTCCCACAATACACTTGCAAAAAGTTGGCAAGTATGAGTAAGTGTGTGTGTGTCTGTGTGTTTGTGTATCTGAAAGGCTTCTGGCAGCAGACAGATTGAGCCTGATTCATTAAGGAAAGCAAAGCCAAAAAAATGAGTAGCCATGTTGCATTGGAGGGGGATGTAATTTTCAAATGTTGATACAGATTTATAGTTGAGCTGGGGCATGTCCTAGATCAACCTTAAATTTGAGTGTACACATAAAACTCAAGTATTTGTGTGCTACATGAAAAACAGGCAGTACTTAACTTATGTGCCAAATAATGAACTAATTTGCACCCCTTGCATTGTACCATGGTTTTGTCCAGGAGAAAACTTACTAGTTTTTTTTACTTACTTTCCTTAATGAATCAGGCTCATTATGTTTAAATGATTGAATGTGTCCTGCAGGTGTTACAATGAGGTGAGATGAGGGAATACCTGATAGTAATTACTTTATTTAAAGATTCACACAGCATAATTACTTATCTTTTGTTCTGCTAAACACTATTACTTTCCACAATGTCAGAAACAGCAGAGGAACTATCTTAGTGAACAATGTTCTATTTATATTGTAATAAAAAAACCTCAAAAACATCTACATATTTCATACACATCTATAAAAATATACAATTTAAAAATGTATGTATATATATATATATATATATATATATATATTTCAATTAATTGTATACGAGTCTCAAACATATGTAATTGCTTTGCCACTAACATGAAATGTGGCTTATATTTGAGACCTATATACAACAGGAATTGAGTTCCTGAAGTATGCATGTTAATGCTGTACTATGGCAGATATCAATACGGAGTTTTGAGTATTTTGACAATGTACATATTTATACTGGTAAGTCTGTTTATATTGCCATTAACTGATCACTAAGGGCCTGCTTCATTAAGGATCTTAAATGAACATGATCCTTATTTCAGTCTCCTGGACAAAACCATGTTACAATGGAAGGGGTGCAAATGAGTGTTCTGTTTTTCACATAAGTTAAATACTGACTGTTTTTTCATGTAACACACAAATACTTGATAGCTTATTTGTACACTGAAATTTAAAGTTGATATTTGTGTGTTACATGAAAAAACAGTCAGTATTTAACATGTGAAAAACAGAACACTCATTTGCACCCCTTGCATTGTAACATGGTTTTGTCCAGGAGACTGAAATAAGAATCCTCTTCATTCAAGATCCTTAATGAATCAGGCCCTAAGTCATTAAGATTTATATCGTTATATCATCTGGAATATTTGCTTTTACTTGAAAGATATATTGTCAATATAGTGTATATTAAATTATATATATTTCTTATAGATGTAAATGAAATATGAACAGTCATGGCCAAAAATTTTGAGAATGACACAAGTATTGGTTTTCACAAAGTTTGCTGCTTCAGCGTTTTTAGACCTTTTTGTCAGATGTTGCTATGGTATACTGAAGTAAAATTATAAGCATTTCATGAGTTTCAAAGGCTTTTATTGGCAATTACATTAAGTTTATGCAAACAATCAATATTTGCAGTGTTGACCCTTTTTTTTTTTTGAAGACCTCTGCAATTCGCCCTGGCATGCTGTCAATCAACTTCTGGGTCACATACTGACTGGTGGCCGCCTATTATTGCCTAATCAATGCCTGCAATTTGTCGGAATGTGTTTTTGTTTGTCCACCTGCCTCTTGAGGATTGACCACAAGTTCTCAATGGGATTAAGGTCTGGGGAGTTTCCTGGCCTTGGTCCCAAAATTTTGATGTTTTGATCCGCGAGACACTTAGTTATCCCTTTTGCCTTATGGCAAGGAGCTCCATCATGCTGGAAAAGGCATAGTATTTGTTAACAACCATCCAACTGTGTTGGATGGTTGGATGAAGTTGCTCTTGGAGGATGTTTAGTACCATTCTTTATTGATGGCTGTGTTCTTAGGCAAAATTGCTCCCTTGGCTGAGAAGTAACCCCACACATGAATGGTCTCAGGATGCTTTACTGTTGGCATGACACAGGACTGATGGTAGCGCTCACCTTTCCTTCTCTGGACAAGCGTTTTTCCAGATGCCCCAAACAATCTGAAAGGGGATTTATCAGAGAAAATGACTTTACCCCAGTCCTTAGCAGTCCAATCCCTGTACCTTTTGCAGAATATCAGTCTGTCCCTGATGTTTTTCCTGGAGAGAAGTGGCTTCTTTGCTGGCCTTCTTGACACCAGGCCATCCTCCAAAAGTCTTCACCTCACTGTGCATGCAGATGCACTCACACCTGCCTGCTGCCATTCCTGAGCAAGCTCTGCACCGGTAGTGCCCCGATCCCGCAGCTGAATCAACTTTAGGAGATGGTCCTGGCGCTTGCTGGTTGTTTTTGGGCACCCTGAAGCCTTCTTCACAACTATTCAACCTCTCTCCTTGAAGTTCTTGATGATTTAGGTGAAATCTCACTAGCAGCAAAATCCTTGCCTGTGAAGCCCTTTTTGTGCAAAACAATGATGAATGCATGCATTTCCTTGCAGATAACCATGGTTAACAGAGGAAGAACAATGATTTAAAGCACCACCCTCCTTTTAAAGCTTCTAGTCTGTTATTCTAACTCAATCAGCATGACATCTCACCTGTGATAATGAGAGAATCACTGACTTGATGTCAGCTGGTCCTTTTGTGGCAGGGCTGAAATGCAGTGGAAACGTTGTTTTTGGGATAAAGTTCATGGCGAAGAGGGACTTTGAAATTAATTGCAAATCATCTGATCACTCTTCATGACATTCTGGAGTATATGCAAATTGCCATCATAAAAACTGAGGCAGCAGACTTAGTGAAAAATAATATTTGTGTCATTCTCAAAACTTTTGGCTATGACTGTAGACCTTTTTATTTTTGTTTTTTTAGAGAAAATAAATATTACATACATAGTTCAATGATACTATGCTGTTTCCGACACTGTGAAAAGTAATAGTATTGAATATTTTTTTTTATATCTGTAAGTTCTCCTTTAGCACTAATTTATTTATATTATTCATTTTGGATTTTACCAAATGTGCAGTACTTACGATATACAGCAGCTCAATTAGGAGTTTTCTTACTGGAACTGATTGCAATTCCATAGCCCCTGAACGTACCTGTGTTTTGTTTAATTCATTGCTCTGCCCCTTACTGTGGGGAGTGTGGCCTTTGCCAGGGGCCCCCAACCTCTGACCACTCCTGTCACCAGCGCCACAGTTACAGACTACACCGCACTGGCACTTAGTATAACTATCAGGACACAGCACACACTCACTCAGTCTCGGTAAGGCTCAACGTCAGACAGGGCAGCTAGATCTTCCCATTGCAGGGGCCTTCCTTGGACTCTGACACCAGTGCAATGTAGGTAAGGTAGCTTGAGTCAGTGTGTATGAGAGAGGGATTACGTGTGTGAGCCAAGCTTTGCATAATATGCCCTTACCACTGCCAGGGGCAGGCTAGGCTGGGGGGTAGGGGAGCATCTGCCCACTGGACCAGTCTCATAGAGACCTACCTTGGGCTAGATCACTGGGCTACCCATTTTTTCACGAGTCGAGTCTTGCCCCCTGGGCTAAAATTTGCCAGCCCTACCCTGACCACTGCAGTCCCATAGAGGACCCTTCATGTCCCAGTCCAACACTATACCTAATGATGATCATGAGACGTGTAATCCCCACCTTGCTCCCCACCATACCCCCATACCCAAGCTGTCACCTGAGAAAAATCTCTCATACAGTGTAGCTCGGCAATAACTTAATTTATTTAATAAAGGCAGATACATAAGTAAATACAAAGTATATCAAAATGTAATTTCATAAAACCATAATAATAATACCTACGGTAAATGTTTAGTCTCTTTGTCAGCAACTTCTTAAGTATTCTAAGAATGAATACACCCCTACCTTGAAATATAAGTGTGCCCTGTATTTCTGCCCTGTTCTCTGTCCTGTATATTGTCACAAAATGCCTTGGTGACTTCTGATATCCTTATATTTTACAGTAGGGAATGCAAAATACTGGTTTAACAAGAGTGAAGCTGACACAGCAGATGTAGCGGTGTACTATTACCAGAGATGAAATAAACGTGTGAAGGGCATCTTGAAATTGAACAAACAAATGGGTAGTTTTACGTAAATACAATCCTACAAACTTTATATTTCCAGAAAGTTAGTTTCTAGTCATGTAACATGTTTTATTATAACACACCGCTGTAGTAATCACCTCTTCGTCTCACAGGCTGGAGAGCAGCTCTCGGCTCGGGAGCTACGTCTCTTCAGGGGCTGGTCGGAGAGTCGGGGAGTCTCTACTGCAGCTCTGCTTCACTGTAGACTCCACTCCAATGAAAGCTCTGGAACATCAAGGATCAGGGTTTAAGTATAAGCAGACTGGAGCAATCAGACGATAGTTGTATAGAGACTGCCCATTTGGACTAGCCTAGGGTAGGGTAAAGTTAGCTCATGTGGAGTTATATGTCACTGCATTATGAGTCGGAGTCCTGGAGGATCCTGGTTTATGTGGGTTACCCTTTGGTTGGTAAGAGATGCTGGTGGTATGGTGAAGGTCCTCCCCAAGAACGTGGGATGAAGGTGGCTGATGTTGTGGTTAACCTCTTGAGCAGATATATAGCGGCTTAGGAGCAGCTCATGATGGCTGCTTACTGACCCCCGGGCCTCCATATACTCAATCTAATTATCAGTAATTAGATATTGTTGGAAGGTAAAGTAAGGTAAGGTTGTGGGATACGTAGATATATACATATGTATAAGTTATGTGATGTTCAATTGCTTCTCCATTCATGTAATCAATAAATCCTGTGACCAGTTGTATCCATGTTCATGTTGGGAACCCGGAGATGGAGTCACAGACTTTTAAACACTCAGATCCCGCCAATGACCCCACCACGCACCTGTAGCCATGATGCTTATGTCAGAAGGGGCCTGACTCACACCTTCACACCTCCGGTGGCATTTCATATATATATATATATAGCTATGACGATAATAAAAGAATGTATCAGTAATAAATAATGTTTGTTACTTTTTTCTATATAAATGTCAATAAAATATATGTACAAGAACCGGAGGTGGATACGAGGTAGGAAACAAAGACACAGCAGAAACAATAAATGCTCAGCTATATAACACCTGCACGTTACTCTTGCAGCTACGGTACAATTTATAGACTAAGCAAATCCTAGTTCCAAGGTCTCCACTCTCAACCTTTCATTTAATCACAACTTACTGTACACAATGCCGCTTGTTCAGCACTCTCAGTATTGCTGTACAGCAGACTATGTTTTCATTTCGAAATTGAGCTGTAGTACTCCTGCAATGGATTTTCTCCAGAGCGGATTTGATGCATGTGAAATTGATGAGGCTTTTTGGCTCCTCTCACACCCTACATCAATGCGCTCTTCATAAGTCAATGCCAGCGAAGCCATTCAAAGGATTGCATTGTTTCAACATTTTTCTCCAGTCCGCTATTTAATAGTTTCTTTTCAGGTTTTTTTTTTTTGCTGCCTAATTCAAAATTCAGAAGGTATAACTCTTGTCACACTCGCTTAACTCTTTGTATGCTGCTCCATGGTTGCACCACTTGTTCATAGAATACTTTCCTGGACATTATGGGAAGTGGGAGGGGCATGACTATGGTAGTGAAATTATAGACCACAGTAATACTGAAAGGGTTAACACACTATTAGTTACACAAGTATCAATAAAGTTACAAGACACAATAAGTTAAGTAAACACGGTGGAAGAACACGTCAATTGCATCCAATCGACCTGAATTAGGAGTCAAACCTTATGGGCAGCATGGTGGCTTAGTGGTTAGCACTTCTGCCTCACAGCGCTGGGGTCATGAGTTTGATTCCTGACCATCTGTGTGGAGTTTATATGTTCTCCCCATGTTTCCGTGGGTTTCCTCTGGGTGCTCTAGTTTCCTCCTACACTCCAAAAACATATTAATAGGTTAATTGGCTGCTATTAAGTTGCCCTTAGTCTCTCAGTCTCTGTGTGTGTATGTTAGGAAATTTAGACTGTGAGCTCCAATGGGGCAGTGACTGATGTGAGTGAGTTCTCTGTACAGCGCTGCGGAATTAGTGGTCGCTATATAAATAAATTGATGATGATGGTAATTATGATGAATCTGAATTTCAAGACCAGCTATCATGAGGGATTTCATAGCCAACAGCTTGGCAGGACACATGATACATGCTGATGTACCCACATTGGCTCTCCATAGGAACGGCACTGTAACAGCTACAGCTTTGCCCGGAGTCTCTTTCTACAACTTTGCCTGTTAATGTTTCCATTGACCTTAATAGTGGCTAATAGAGAGTGAGTCCTTATAGCGAACTATGTGAGAATTAACAGCTTGGCCTGGCACTGTGATACTCTTTGTGGTCGTCCCAACAACTGCACCAGGACCAATTTCGAAAAAGTAGCTTGGCCAGGGAATGTCTTTCTACAGCTCGGCCCAGTTGAAGAACAGACTGAATTTAAGATTGCGGTTGAGGGATAAACGAAACTGGGCTGCTGTTGTGGGTTGTTTGAAGCGTGGTGATCACTTTTGCATTAATTTCAAGTATTTATCTGATATAGTTGCTATTGGTTACAGTTGTTTCTTCCATGTGTAATTAACTTATAGTTGTATAATCTTTCTCTCTATTTCCTGTGTGAGCCCCAACTCCTAAGTTGATAAACAAGTGAAACAAAATTGTGGTTAAATAGAATACATACACCAAATCCAGGTGTTATAATTGGTCTATATGTTTCTTTAGTCCTTTGTTCTATTTTTTAGAACAAACTTTAAAAAGGCAACGAATTCAGGTTTTTGAAGGTCACCAGCATTTAGTTGCCTGTTCTCTAAAATATTTAAGTACCACTGGATTTAAAGTTTCAACCTGTAAAATGTTAATGTAGTTATAAAATTTCATGTAGATGGCATTACGTGATATTCAAGAGCAGTGTTATTCTAGGGAGTGCAGGAACATGTTGACATTGCCTTTTAGTGCAAATTGCCATTAATTATATAAGTTCTCCTGCAGATTTGTTGATCCTTAGATCTTTGGAAACTCAGTAAGGAAGGAAACCTAACCTTAAGGCTTTGCATTTTGTAAGCTTTACTGGTGAAGAAACTGGCAGTAAGTGCCAGAGCAGAGGATTCATTTACTTTCCTACACTGTATGTGATAGGAAAATCAAACTAACCAGGGGCCGAGAACAAAAACATAATAAAACAGTTGTTTTGAATCTCTATGTAAATGAGTTCTCCTGCTATCATTAAGCATCTTAAGAGGAAACTCTGTCATCTCATAAGTACTATTTTAGTGTTGTTGCAGCTTGCAATAGTGACTACTAAGATGGATTTACTTGTATTGCTCTTATGTTCTGATACAGAATACATTGATTGGAATGCACCAGGCAAGATAGCATAGAGGGATGGTATATTATATGCCCATGCTAGACTGGGTAAAGAAGCAAACAGGGGAATTCACCGGTGCCCAGACCAACAGGGGAGCACCCAAGGGTTATTATTATTATTATTATTATTATTATTATTATTATTATTAATTTACTAAAACATTAAACAGATGGGGGTGCTTCCATAGTGTATTATCGAAGATAAAAATATTTATTCATAAAACAAGTATTACACGTACCAAAAATGATAATCATAAAAGCATATGAAGATTACACATCGACTTACTCCTTCAAACACAGAGCAGTTCACACACACATTGATCCACATCCAATCCCTCTACGCGTTTCGTCTGTAGCGACTTCGTGAGGAGGCCCCTCCTGACGAAGTCGCTCCAGATGAAATGCGTTTGAAGGAGTAAGCCGATATGTGATCTGTATATACTTATATGATAATCATTTCTGGATTTCTTTATGGCTGGCTGTGTGAAAAAAGCAGTCTTGGCACATTCTCTTGAAGGGGAAGACGCCATTGGGAAAAAGAATATGGTAGCCAGCACCTGGGAACAAGCCAAAAGTTGTCTCTCATTATGTCCTCACAGATCTGCTGTACTCTAAGTAGAGCTGAATTCCTCTTCAAGAAAATGAAGTGAACAGATCAATGTACAGCCTACAAACTATATCATTCACTCAAACTCCCTGCACAAATTTTGTTGTTCTCAATACCCCATTAAAGTTTTGCTACAATCTGAGGAGAGATGCCTTCTTCCAAAAATAACACTACTAAAAAAAGATAGAGTTGCACGTCTTAAAGACTCTCTCTTCAAAGTCTGTCTGACTCTGTCCTGTCCCTAATTCTCCCAGAACCATTAGCGTAATACTCATTCTCAAAACCTCATATTATAATGAAAATGAATATATCAAAACCTCCAGCAAGTATTGCCTCATGAGGTCCCGTCTGCTCAATAGTGGGGGCATGCTATACTGAGGAATCCCTTCAACGCTGTCATCCAAACCGTAGCTACTCAACCTGGTCAACAGTAGAGCTCTACTGAGCTTTCTGGAGGAGATATAGATGGACTTTTTACAGGCTGCACATTCTTCTGTAGATTTAATTTTCTTATAGAGGAAATCAGGTCAACCGAAAGTACAGAAGAGCTGCGAGAGACAACTTTGTGTTGTAGTGGTTTATGTACAGGTATGCTACAATGTGTGTGGGAAAACTTTACTTAGAGCTGGTCTTTCTTCTTTGGAAACTGCTCAAGATTGTTTGGTTAAATTTGAATTTGATATAATTATTAGCTATTTATATAGCGCCACTAATTCCGCAGCGCTGTACAGAGAACTCATTCACATCATTCTCTGCCCCATTGGAGCTTACAGTCTAAATTCCCTAACATACACAGACGAACAGAGACTAAGGTCAATTTAATAGCAGTCAATTAACCTACTAGTATGTTTTTGGAGTGTGGGAGGAAACCGGAGCATCCAGAGGAAACCCACGCAAACACGGGGAGAACATACAAACTCCATCGGATTCTATAGGCAACATCACCACTTTTTCAAACCCGCAGTTTAGTAAATCTAGCCCCGTGCTGGAAAAATTGTTCTTTTAATATAATCAAATTTGGGTCTATGAAATGTAAAATCAAAGTAAGTGTAAATTTAAACAGCAAAAACTGATATTCCTGTCCTAACTTTAGTTCACATTTGTCAAATAGATGACTTTGGGGTGCAGAAAAATAGCTGAACAGGCCCTTGCAGTACGATTGTTGTATTAACTGGTGGATCGACAAATTGATTTGTGTATTTTTTGAATATCGTAAAATAATTCTGTAAATCAGTCACAAGCTGAGCTAAAGTGTCTTCATTTTCAAATTGGGAAGCAGGTTTAAATTTCTCAGAATGAATAACAGTTATTAAAAATGTACAGGAGTTATATCTTACTTTAAGTGTTACTTTACCTTTAAATGGAATTTTGGGAAGATTATTAAGTTAGATGGAGTTCCAAGGTACATTTTTGACATATACTGCAGTCACTTAATTTAATGCCATATTCCAGTTATATACTTTCAGAAAAACACTGAAGGCATTTACATTAAAATGCAGCTGTTGTTTAGAAGGCATAGGGTTTATTTTAAAATAAAGAAAGAATTTATGGCTTGCAGTGATGTTTTGAGGCATATCTGAATCTTCTGTTGTAAGAATTGATGCACCTATATTTCAGATTGTTGCATATAATATGTATTTTGAGATGTTCCTCATTAAATATATGAAGAGCTGACACCAGTGAAATGCCTTTACTAATTCAAAATTATTTAAGGCTATAAACCAACATTTATAAAATAATGTAATTCTATGTACTGGTCTATGGTTTATGCAGCATATATAAAGTGTTTGTGTTAATCAATATATAATAATAAAAGCAAAATAAAATATGTTGTAGGTTACTTTCTGCATTCTAGTTTAATAGCATCTATGACCAGTGAAAGAGCACAGACCCCAACCACATTGTACAGATTCCAGCAGTATCCCATAGCACCAGAGGCAGGAAAATGAACCCCAACCTTAGGAATGCCCCTTTGTTTTATCCACCAGGACTATGGGACCCTGCTCCCATTTATCCCAGCAACAGCACCATATCAGCTTATTCCATACAGCCCAGAAACCAGAGTTTAAACAGTCTAGGTCGAATGGTGATTCTTTGGGCAGTATGGATTGGAAGATCCTTCATTGCCTAAAGAACTTTCCAATACATGCTGAGCAAAGAATCACTGTGCTTCCCAGTGCTCCGACTACAAGCCGTCTTTGCTGCTCAGTGCCTAGAGGACATGCCAATTCATGCTGGACAGTGCCCAGAGGTCTATAATGCTTCCTAGTGCTCCGACTTGCTGCTCAGTTCCTAGAGGACTTGCCAATTCATGCTGGACAGTGCTCAAAAGACTATCATGCTTTCCAGTGCTCCGACTTCAAGTCGTCTTGCTGCTCAGTGCCTAGAGGACTTGTCAAACCATGCTGGACAGTACTCAAAAAACTATTATGCTTCCCAGTGCTCCAAATTCAAGCCGTCTTTGTTGCTCAGTGCCTAGAGGACATGCCAATCCATGCTGGACAGTGCCCAAAAGTCTACCATGCTTCCCAGTGCTCCGACTACAAGCCGTCTTTGCTGCTCAGTGCCTAGAGGACATGCCAATCCATGCTGGACAGTGCTCAAAAAACTATCATGCTTCCCAGTGCTCCGACTTGAAGTCGTCTTTGCTGCTCAGTGCCTAGAGGACTTGCCAATCCATGCTGGACAGTGCCCAAAATTCGACCATTCTTTCCAGTGCTCCGACTTCAAAGCTGTTATTGCTGCTCAGTGCCTAGAGAACCTGCCAATCCATGCAGGACAGTGCCCAAAATTCTACCATGCTTCCTAGTGCTCTGACTTCAAGCCTTACTTGCTGCTCAGTGCCTAGAGCACTTGCCAATCCATGCTGGACAGTGCCCAAAAGTCTACCATGCTTCCCAGTATACCGACTTCAAGCCGTCTTTGCTGCTCATTGCCTAGAGGACTTGCCAATCCATGCTGGACAGTGCCCAAAAGTGTACCATGCTGCCCACTACTCAGAGTTTAACCAATTATTGCTATTCAGTGCCTAGAGAACCTGCCAATCTATGATGTACAGTGCCCAAAGGGCTACCATGCTTCCCAGTGAGCAAAGGACATCCAGGGGTAAATGTATCAAGCTGAGAGTTTTCCGGCGAAAAGTGGAGATGTTGCCTATAGCAACCAATCAGATTCTAGCTATTATTTTGTAGAATGTACTAAATAAATGATAGCTAGAATCTGATTGGTTTTTCAAACCCGCCAGAAAACTCTCAGTTTGATATATTTACCCCCCAATCTGGGCTGTTCAGTGACTAGAAGAGCAGTCTTTTTATGATGCCTAGGTATCAGGGAATGCAATTCTGTGTTCTCAGACATCCCATTCATCGTTGTTGCCTGGCAAAAATAAGATCTGCAAAGTCATGCCTATGCATTTAAGATTAAAATTTATGCACCATGACATTCACTTTTTAAGTTACGCTAGAGGTAAATAGCTATCTGCTTGCTATAGTATACTGCTATTACAGTAAATCAGCCTCTACCTCCTTTTCAGATAGCGGATCTGAATTAATCTGTTTATATTCTGACTTTCCATACTGAGGTGTCTGAAGATATCTCTAGAGTGCAGTTTACATTTGTCGCCACTGTACTTTTATATTCCTGTCATGCAGTGATTTAATATATTCAGAACAGACTCCCTGAGAGGCTTCCATGAGTATCATAAACTACAAACAGACAGAGGTTAAATGAATAGAGCATTATATCTGCAAGGTCAAGGGAAACCTGGAGTAGATGTGCTGACATCTAACAATTATTAAATGGTGCACATACATGATATGTTTGGTTTCTGCTGTATAATTCAGTTTTGCCTATGACTTAGTTTATTTGTTTTATTAAAGGAGTGTATTTTTTATTTTAGCTGCCTCTCCATCTGCGTCCTAATAGATGAGGTTGAACCTTTTTGATTTGCATACTGATACATAGCTGGGTTCCTGCAGACCTGTGGCATGGTATGTTTGGTGATTGTTCTTTTTGTAAGGGATTGTTATGGAGGTTAATGTCACAGGTTGCACAAAAGAGAGATAAAGTAGTCCAACTGGTTTAGTCTGAGATATTTCCTTTCTTTGTTGTTTTTATATGTATGCTAGAGTTGGTGGTGAGATGCATGGCAGGTTTTACGTTATCGGAAACTATGCTGCTTGGTTTGCAGTCATTAGGCATGCTCTAGCTTTGTGGGCACCACTGCCAGCTTTTATGGCCTGTATAGTAAGCTGTTCTGATGACATGGGCATGTCATATGGTATTAGAATGTAAATATGAGTTCTAGAGTGCTGGTTTGTAGTTGTGGTCGTAATTCATGACTGCTACCTGTGATGATCAAGTAATGTTTCTCAGAGCAAGGTTACCTCTATGATTCGGTCCCTAGTGTGTGGTTACTTATTAAGCTTGGTCCATACTGGTGGTGGTTGCCATCAAGTATGTGTTTTACACAGATATTTTGTTTTATGCAAGGCCTGATTAAGGGTTCTGGCCTCCCTAGACTAATATGGTCATAGCACCCCCTTTGCCTTCCATGCCAGGCAAATATGCGATAGGCAAAAATAGACTTGTCGTTAATTTAAAATTCATTTTCCTTCACCCCATTCCCCCCACCAACAGGGGACTTTGCAATGCCTGTATTGTGCCCTAGATCAGTCCAGCTGGTAACATATTGATTGTGATATGATATTCATTTTTTTTCATTATGTAAGAGCAACATTCGTACTAATTTTAAATGTCCTTAAATATGATCTGCTCCATATATCCTCTCTCTATTCAGAATAAATCTAATTGCATATCTGCCCCTCTTATTCCTTCTCCTTCCAGCACCCAGGCAAACTTGTTAGCGTATCTTCAGTAGCCCTTTGTTGCAATCACCACTTCAAAGACGCACTGGAAAGGCGACTAGTGAGGATATGACATTCCACCCAGTGGATCCCATACTCCGCACAGCTCATGTGATGCAAGAGGCTCCTCCCCTTCCAAGCCATAGGGCTGCCAAAAGGAATTCAGGACCCCGGTACAACAACTTCATGGGACCACCCTTATAGTTGAGAATGTAAAAAATATTTGCTAGTGGGTGTGTTCATACAATTGGGGGTGTGGCTGTGCATCATTGGGTGTGGCCAGACCACCCTCCTACAGAAAAAACCCTGCATTGTTGTGTAGACCATTGAAAGGTCACCAAAAATTGTGATTGGCCCACTAGAATCACAACATTTCACAGACTGTCCTGCTCTCTCCTACCTGTTCTTGTCACTTTCACCATCTGTGGCTGCAGGTTTCTTTAGTTGTGGCTTGTCTGGATCCTGGAATGTTGGGGGCCCTATTTGGAGAAAAAAAATGGGTACATTTAGAAAATTACAGCCTGCCCCGGCGTTAAATCAATAGCACCCATAATTAATAATTAGGCCTTCCTCCAGCCCCAACATTAAAATAATCGTATTCACATTTAATAAATAAACCTATTTCCCTTCCTCCAAACAGCCCCAGCAATAAATTAATAGTATTTACATTTCATAAATATACCTATTTCCCGCAACCATCACTGCCATTAAATAATTCATAATCACATTTAATAAAGAGACCTCATTCTCCTCAAACTCACCCCCACATTCAGTAGCCCCCAAACCAACCCATCTTAAATTAATAGTCCCCACTATTAAATTGCCCCACCATCACCCCCACAAACAAAATTGCACCCATTAATTAGCCACCACCTACCTCACATTACATTGCGACAAGCCCCCTGTGCCATCACACACACACACACACACACACACACACACACACACACCGGCACAAGCACCCTGTGCCATCACACACACATTACTGTGCCCCTTCCCCATGTTGTACCCCCTTATGATCACACTGTGCCTTCCATGCTGCTTTTCCCCCCTTCACCTGGCCCCCATCATCACACTGTGTCATGCAGCTCCCCCCCTGACTTCATCACACTGTGTCCTCCTGCCTCCCCTCTCCTTTATCACTGTGCCATCCTGCCTCCCCTCTCTTTCATCACTGTGCCATGCTGCCCCCCATCACTGTGCCATCCTGCCCTCCCTCTCCATCACTGTGCCATCCTGCCCCCCCTTTCCAACACTGTGCCATCCTGCCCCCCTCTCCATTATTCTGCCATCCTGCCCTCCCTCTCCATCACTGTGCCATCCTGCCCCCCTCCTTCATCCCTCAGTGCCTTTCTGCTGCCACCTTTTTTTCATCATACTGTGTCTTTCTTCCCCTCCTTTTTCCTCATACTGTGTTCCCCCCCTTTTTCATCATACTGTGCCTCTCTCCCCCCTTTTTATCATACTGTGCCTCTCTTCCCCCCTTTTTCATCATACTGTGCCTCTCTTGCCCCTTTTTCATTATACTGTGCCCCCCCTTTTTCATCATACTGTGCCTCCCCCTCCCCTTTGTCATCATACTGTGCCTCTCTCCCTCCTTTTTATCATACTGTGCCTCTCTTCCCCCCTTTTTCATCATACTGTGCCTCTCTTGCCCCTTTTTCATTATACTGTGCCCCCCCTCTTTCATCATACTGTGCCTCCCCCTCCCCTTTGTCATCATACTGTGCTTCTCTCCCCCCCTTTTTCATCATACTGTGCCTCTCCCTCCTTTTTTCATCATACTGTGCCTCTCTTCCCCCCTTTTTCATCATATTGTGCCTCTCTCTCTCCCTTTTTCATCATACTGTACCTCTCTCCCCCCCGTTTTTCCTCACACTGTGCTTTTGTGCTTTCTGCCCTTTGCCTCTGTTCTTTTACTTACCTTTGTATTAGCTTCTTTCATCTCTTCTCTTCTCTTTTATTTTATCCTGTCTTCTCTCTTCTTGCTTCTCTCTGGGTCCTCTTTGCGCCGCTCCTCACTGAATGTCGGGCGTGACTTGATGACACCACGCCCGACATTCTTGGTAAACACAGCAGAGAGGAAGGAGGAGGCATGCAGGCGCCGCAATCGCGTGAGTATATGTTTTTTTTTCATTAATTTTTTTGCTTCCATGCTCCACCCACCAACGAAGGGGCGGAGCCCTGTCCCCCCCCCCCCCCCCCCCGAGCCCCTCCTCTCACAAAACAAAAGCTGAAAAGCCCTCACTGCCCACAAAAACGGGCAGTGAGGGCCCGGGCCGGGTAATTAATACCCGCCCTCCCCCCTTTCAGTGGCTCTGCTCAAGTGCACACGGGGTGGTATATTCCTCGTGCGCATGGGCCGGAGATAACCGCAGCCAGGCCCTTCTGTGCAACAGCAGGTAGGATCTAGCTGCTTGTTCCCCCAAAAACCATTCACTCTAGGCTGCAGCCTAGTAGGCCTATTGGTTCATCAGGTGCTGGTTTTATACCGTTGGATAACACCTTCACAACTTAAAGGACAATTAGATTTACAATTATATGCACAGTTATATTAATGTTGTTTTGTTTAACAAAACTGCTGTGGCCATACCACTGCATTGTCAGAGTGCATGAGTGTCATGATTTATATATTAAGAAGAGTGTCTTTGACTTTACCTGAGTCATGTCATAGGATGTTAGCGGCAAACCCTACCTTCTACTCTCCGTAGCCTTAATTCCTACATAATCTCTTATTGCAGGTACCCACTAGATAACAGTCTCCCGTGATTCATTATTTTCTGACAGTGATTAATAGTATACACTGTATTTTAGAGTCAAAATAAAACATTCTGGTGCCATGAGCCTAGTGCAATAAAAATGCATTATTAGTTCACATTTATTCTGTTGACACAAAATGCTGGAGTTAGCTGTATAAAAAGCCCTCATCGCTCTGTTATTATTACAAGAATTATTACAAGACGTTATGTTACCCCCAGTTAGCTCAACGTGACAGTGTTTGAACACTTTCTGCTATCATCTCCTATATAGTTAACTTTATGGTGAAATACCCACAGAGGACTTTTCATAACAATAACTTAGATTTATGGCACAAACAGAAATTCTCATTTCTCTTAATAGGTCTGTTTTTCTCACACAAATGAGGTGCGCATATTAATCTTTTTTTGTTGTTTAGGTGTTGTAGCCGAGACATTTTGGAATATTTTAAAAGTTTGATGATTTGGTGCTCAGATAATTAGGTTAGAAAGGAGTATATTAAATATTTAAGACTAAAAGTTGGGCTAGGATCGAGTTTTGTTGCATGACAGATACAAGAACACAAGTAAGGAACCAAAATAGAACTTCCTCCACAGTACCATGGCCAATGCAAGGAAGTGCTGTGGGATGTAAGTGTTTGAGTGATATAAACATGAGTGACCTTGAAAGCAAGCTGTGTGAAGCCTTTCAGTCATTAACTATCATTTTAAGAATATTTATGTGAGGAACACAATTTTTAAAACACCAAAGAGAATAAGGACTGAGGAAATGGTTAATAGTTGAACAATCACTATGCTAAGAGTAATCATTATTTTATCGTAAACACAAAGATTAAATGGGAAAAGAAAACGTAGATTATTTTTGTTCTAGATAGATAATTTGTATTTAAAATCAAGATAAGTGCCTATGAGGGCAGGATTAATTGTAACAGAGCCTATATATATAGATGAATTAATAAAGAGCTTCTTTGTGGGCCTATGCAGAGTTGCACAAGTCTGGCACTTACACCCGCCTGTGCATGGAGAGGTTGTGCGTGGTTATTGGTTATGCAAAAACACGCCTGTTGTGAGGAGCGTATCTATTGCCTACTATATGTCAGCCTCAGTGTCAGGCTTGGCTGGAGTATGGAGACATGGGAACTACTAACCAGTATTGACGCCACTGAAGCAGCGGGTGCGGAGCCTAAGGGACCCCCGCAAGGGGGTTTGGACTTAGCTGCGCAGGGCACGCAGGTCGCGGCCCCACTGGACAGTTGCCGGTGCAGTAGTAGAGGAGTCAAACGGTCCGGATCAGAGCCAAACAGAGCACACAGAGCCAAAGGTAAATCCAGAGAGTAGTCGGACGAGCCAAAACGCGGTAACAGGACAGGACAACCAGAGAAGGAATAGTCAGCAAGCCGGGTCACAACAGGAAGAAACAGCAGAAGGAGAAAGGTCAAGGAAGCCGGGTCACAACAGGTAGGTAACACAAATGGAAGCTTATCGGCAGGAACTACTAAGTGAACACTGATACTCTGGTACCCTAATGGCGCCAGAGTGTGGTTTAAATAGGGGCAAGAGGAAGGTGATAGGAGCGCAGAGAGGGCGGTGCCTAGCAACGGGACGCGTCAGAGCACCTGTGCCCAGCAGGCTGAGGATGGCTGGGGACGCCGCACCTGTTGCTTAGCAACCAGGCGCCCCTGGCCGAGACTATCAGGCGGCCATCCCTGCACTGGAGGAAGGAAGCGGGGATGGCGCCTGACACTATATAACAGGTACAAATTTTTGATGACTTTGACTTGTTGTAAGCCAGACGCATGTGCTGCTGAGGTAGAGGCATCTCGAGATGTTTACAGTTGTCATATGGGTGGAGATATGACCTACTCTGCATCAACCCCTTAAACTACACATTGTGGCATGTACTTAGTAATGGCTGTACTTTAGATCAGCCCTGTGCCCTATCCCCTACTTAATCATCTTTGCACATATACAAAACAATTAAAAATGCGTGAAGGCGGTGGGTAATACCGTGGTAGTTCAGAGGAGCCATCACACCAAGGACAGTGTTGTTGCAATCACTGTTCCTCCTTTGGTGATCTGCATTGACTCCTTGATGGTAGCAGCTACCAGTGAACATGGAGAACAAGTATCCTGGTACTGCTTCCAGCAGCTGCTGCCGAACATGGGGAACAAGTGTCCTGGGTCTGCTTCCAGCAGCTGCTGCCGAACATGGGGAACAAGTGTTCTGGTAATGCTTCCAGCAGCTCCTGCCGAACATGGGGAACAAGTGACAAGTGTCCTGGGTCTGCTTCCAGCAGCTGCCATCGAAAATGGGGAACAAGTGTCCTGGTACTGCTTCCAGCAGCTCCCACCGAACATGGGGAACAAGTGACAAGTGTCCTGGGTCTACTTCCAGCAGCTGCCATCGAAAATGGGGAACAAGTGTCCTGGTACTGCTTCCAGCAGCTCCCGCCGAACATGGAGAACAAGTGACAAGAGTCTCATGTCTGCTTAAAGCAGCTGCCGCTGAACATGGGGAACAAGTGTCCTGGTAATGCTTTCAGCAGCTACCTGTGAACATGGGGAACAAGTGTCCTGGTAATATTTTTTTTTTTTTGTGTTTCGAACAATGGATTTTTATCATTATTTTATATTGTTTCACTTCATGTGGTGGAGTTAAAACCATATAATGTTCAGTATGGATACATCATCATGTGATCATCAGTGACTTTATATGGAGATCGCTAATGAGATGACACACTACCTTGTAAAAAGATCCATATTGAAGGGTAGAAACGCGTTGGAAAAGTCTGTTTCTCCATCGGAAGGACTCCTGCCTGTTCGTGACTATCATCTCTGAGGGATTCTAGCATTGACTCCGCGGCGATTAACATCTATCCTATATGCTCACTGTTCCCTTTGTTCCGGTAGGAGTACCTATGTACTGTGTTTTTACATATCATTAAAGTTTTATGCGTACCGCCTTAGATGCTTTCTTCTTGCTGTTTATCGTTTGGTGGTCTGACGGTCAACTTGCTGTGATATCATGAAAGAATAGAATCTATTTATAAAGAAAGTAGTTTGTAAGTAGGGCCTCATAGGGGGCCTTTACCATGTGGAGTGGTGACTGGCACAATAACATCTATGTGCACCTGGACACATAGTCGGTTGGTGGAAGTTTAATTGGAAGAATGAAGAAATGATTTGTTTTATTCGATGGACTCTTATTTGTGATTATTTTATAAGAGATCATTGTGTTATATAGAATTGCACTATTATTCTCCATATTTTCTTTTATACATGGTACCTTTGGAGATCAAAAGAAGAATCAGCGTGTTTCAAAACATCCGAATTTAAGTATTTAAGTATTTTTTAGTACTTTTTATTTTTTTGTGTCTGTCTATCTGAGTGATACAAGAGCGCAGAATTATTCACTTACCTGTTGAGCCTATCAAGTGTCCTGGTACCGCCTTCAGCAGCTGCCGCCGAACATGGGGAGCAAGTGTCGTGGTACTGCGTCCAGCTGCTGCTGCTGAATATTGGGAACAAGTATCTTGGTACTGTTTCCAGCAGCTGCCGCCGAACATGGGGAACAAATGTCCTGGTACTGCCTCCATTAGTGACCACGATACTAAAGAAAAACACTGTGTTACACAGAGTAATTCCAAGCTGAAGGATGACTACAAGAGTGACCGTGCAACATGAAAGTGACAGCTACCTCAAAACCATAAGTGGGAGGAGGTTAAGTAAAGATGAACGATGAAAGATAGTTACAGTTGCCACCAGTTGTTTTAAGATTTCTATAACGATTAGTTGATGCTTCGTGTCCCGTCTTCTCATTACAACAGAACCTCACAACACAGGAGCCTGCACTGATTTCAGAAAACATAAGAGACTTGGAGACAAATAGTAAGGGAGTTCAGAAAACACTTGGAAAGAGAGGAGTTTTGCATTCTTTACATAGATTAAGGCTAATGACATTTAAGTATATTGTGCACTTATCTTCATCAGCATCATCATGATCAGCAATGAGTCGTATAGTGCAAGCAAATTCCATAGCACTTGACAATTGGAAACAAACACAGTAATAGACAATACTGGGTAAAACAATCAGACAGAGAGGTAATAAGCTTACAATCTATGGGAGTCAAAGTCAGTGTTTTGCTTGCACATCGTAGGCCCTGTGAACGCGGAATCCCTGTGACACAAATATGGTTAAGGGCAATCAGTGCTGCCCATAGTGTACTCGCAGAATATTGGTGTTACTCTCAGCGTTCATATGTTCAGTCTCACCGCTGGCACCAAACGCTGTGCGTCACCAGCCCAACGGACTTTGTCTGTGTTTACAATCAAGAGGGTACAGATGTCCTTTAAGAGAGAAAATTCCATCAACTGTGAACACTTAAACGGTTGCGATTGAGCTGTTAATGTGTAACAGATTCTAAATAAAGGAACATATAATCTGCCCTAAGAATAGGGAAACACTATACACTCTGAAACAACAGAAAGATCAAGCTACACAGCAGTGACCAGCCTATAACATGATACCTGTGAGGGCAACCATAGGTGAATGAGACGTAGAATGTACCAGATGAGGTGTTCACTGATATCACAATAGCTTATGGAAGGCTTAAAAACTACTCGGCATTATTATTACAGCGATAATTATTATTGTAACACTGTGTCCATTTACTTCTGAGGGATGCCTTACTTGCTAGAGAAAGAATTATGCAATGTTTGATCTTCCATGTATTAAGGCTGGCTGGCTGCTTAGAGGAGATTAATTACAGGAAGAAATTCTAACCCCCTAGTTAATTCATGAAATATTATGAGTGCGCTATAGCTCCACCATTCTTTCCTGTACGGAACAAGACATAGTATTACTGCAGAATTACAGTTGCATTTTGTTCCATTAGCATAGTAATCATGTGTCATTTTCTTAGTGTTGTCAAATAAGGTCAGCAAAAAGCTGGCAGCAAACAGGACGTGATATTGGCAGGAATATTAGTTTATCTGGAAGAGTAATCATCATGTATGTAAATATAATGTCTCTATGTATTCAGAACAGGAGTGACATGAGAAGCCCCAATGTTATACATAATTCATTTATAGTGCAACAACAAGACACGGCCTTGAAAAACTTTGGCACCACTTAGTATTTGGGTAAGACTGTTATGGCGACCCATCAAGGCATTTGTTACTGAAACTCTTATAAATATTTTCTGACAACCAACAACTTTTTACTGCCACTTTGCTTCTGTAATATGACACAGTATGAAAAAATGGAATTAGAAGCAATTTTCAAGGATAAGGGGGTCAGATATTGGAAATAAACAGTTGGCAAACCTACTCATACCCAGGGGAGGGCTGGCAAATTTTAGCCCGGGGGCAAGACTCGATCAGCAGCCTATTTTAAAGGAAAAAAATGGAGGTGGCCCAGTAACCCTCCCCTTAGATTGTACGCTCCTCTGAGCAGGGCCATCTCTCCTCCTGTTTCCACCACTTCTAACTCTGCTCTCCAGCTACTTAGCCCTCCTCCTTGAGGGTCCTCCACCCCACATCCACTCTCGCTCCCTCTTCCCCCCTGGGGGTCTCCCTGTCTTCTGCGCCCTCCTTCTTGGGCCCCGTCGTTTGCGTATCCTCCCTCCCCCTTCCCCGCCCTCTCTAGCTGTGCATTGAGCTTACTGAGTTACTGTGCTTACTGTTTACTGTACTGTGCTGTCTCCCATTGTATTGTAATTTGTTTGTCTCTGTACGGCGCTGCTGACGCCTTGTGGCGCCTTATAAATAAAAATTAATAATAATAACCCAGCCCAATGTAGCCCACTATGGGACCAACCTTGGGGGGCAGATGCCCCCTGTCCCACAGCCCAGCCTGCTGCTGTTAATACCTGAACAACTAATTGGACACATACTTTGTCATTTAATAATAGCAGTAGGATGCCATATCCTAAGATAGCACTATGGGGTATATTTATTAAAGGGAGATAAGTCCTAAAAGAATTTAGGGCTTTTCACTAGCCATTAAAGGCTATCGCAGACAGGTAGCCATTACTGGGGGCCTCCTGCAATGCTTCCTCAAGCCTGCTGTCCTCTGATTGCTAGCTCCATCTGAGGATGTAGTTAGCAGGATGTGCCCACATAAAAAAAATGCTTTACCAATAAAATAAAGCAAGGTTTTTTTTGTGGAATCTAGAACTCAGACCCAAGTCCGGGCTTCCAGTTCCAGTTTTCATACCCAAGGCAGCTAAAGCATGCCCAGCGGCTCCCAGGACTGGCTCGGCAAGGGGTAAGACTGCCAGTCAGTATCGCCAAGGAGCGGAGCATCGCTCAGCTGCACGGTGACATTTTTTAAAATAAATTGCCCGATTAACGATTTTCTATCTCTAGTCATCAGGGAAATCTTAATAAATAGACCCTTATATGTTTCTTTTAACATATGGCCACAAATTGTACTTGTTTTATACAGACTGTCAGTAAATTTACTGACTGTCAGTAAATTTACTGACAGTTGCCAACCGTGGTTTCATGCAACACATTTATGAAAGGCTCATTGCAAACTGTGAGCCATTTAGAATGTCTGAAGTGCCTGTGAGAGATTCCTGCTCTTTGGGAATCTCATAGGGAGCACCACGAGTTGAGCATCCTCACAGCTAAACTGAGATTTTTGCACAGGCTAACAGTAGTGTAAAGGAAAGAATGTTATAGCTATATGACTGCTCTTTACACATCTAATTTTCTAGTGCTCCATATTGTCACTACCAGGGTTTCGAAGGAAATTCGGTCCCTGGTCTCGTCTACAGAAAGTGTAAGTGCATGAGATCTATATTTTAAAAGGATGAATTTTTGTTCCCACCTGGGGGTAAATGTATCAAGCTGAGAGTTTTCCGGCGGGTTTGAAAAGTGGAGATGTTGCCTATAGCAACCAATCAGATTCTAGTTGTCATTTTGTAGAATGTACTAAATAAATGATAGCTAGAATCTGATTGGTTTTTCAAACCTCCCGGAAAACTCTCAGCTTGATACATTTACTCCCTGATCTTTTGCTGGCCCTGTTTTCTCTTCAGGACAGGAGGACAAGATACCAAAAAAGCCAGGGGTCTAAGAGCCTAAAAGCTGCTAATCTGGGCACTATTGTATACATTTGCATACATTTCAAGGTTAAATATATTTACTATGCATTTGATCTATTGTGAATTCTTCTGATATCTCTCCTAGCACCCATTTCTCTTGTTTGATACTTTAAGATCCAGGTAAGACTGGATTTTTCAGTGCTGATAGTTTTGGGAGATCTCAGGTCTCTCCTGCAGCACCCTGGGCTATCTCCTGTTCTGTAATACAGGTCAAACTCAGCGTTTACTTTAAACGCTGTGTACAGAGATCCGATGACTAGGATTGGTCACTTCACTGGAACCTTTGACAGCCAGGGTCTGTGTATGGAGCCACTTCCTGCAGGATACGGGCACTATAACCAGCTGACGTTAATCAGCAACAGTTAGTGGTAAAGCCTAGTGGCCATCTATGTAAATCTAGAGAAGCTGGTCAGAAAAGTTTAATAGCAGGGTGAGGGGCTCCTCAAAGGTTCAGAATAACTGTAATCGTGTAACGAGGGAACCACCAACATTTGTTCTGTGCACAATAGAGAAGGAACTGTGCATAGATTGGGCAGCACAGTGGCCTAGTGGTTAGCACTTCTGCCTCACAGCACTGGGGTCATGAGTTCGATTCCCGACCATGGCCTTATCTGTGTGGAGTTTGTATGTTCTCCGGGTGCTCCGGTTTCCTCCCACACTCCAAAAACATACTGGTAGGATAATTGGTTGCTATCAAAATTGACCCTAGTCTCTTTCTCTCTCTGTGTGTCTATGCTAGGGAAGTTAGACTGTAAGCTTCAATGGGGCAGGGACGGACGTGAATGAGTTCTCTGTACAGCGCTGCGGAATTAGTGGCGCTATATAAATAACTGATAATGATGATAGATTCCGAAGTACTCCAGGTAATAAAAGCAAATTCTGTGTCCTCGCAGTTGATTTAGAATGTTGAGTGTTTGTATTTTGCTTCTTCACTTGAACAACAATCATTTCTGTAATGGAAGAACGCAGGATTCCTCCTTCCTGTGACATTGACACGTCAGATGATAAGAACGAGCCGTATCTAGTGGCAGCTCCTCTTGGGGGAAGAAAGTGACATTTGGGCTTCTGGCAATTTCTGACAGAAAGTTCACGCTGAGCGGGAGCCCGTTCACTGTAGATGTTGTTTACTTGAGCAGAGAATCTATTTCTTTGTCCATTTATCACATCAGAAAAAGAACACGCAGCCATATACAGTATATTGATTTTTAATGGTACATTATTGCGAAATATCTAAGAACAGAACTAATCTATTGTATACAAAAAAAGAGTGTTTTATTATTTTTTAAAAGGAATTCCAACAAAATGTCATTTTAACTAATTGATGTGATGACTTTCCATAACAACGTCCCTGTAGTTATCACTTGCAATATACAAGGACATGTCCTGGAGGAGAGGTATCTATCTCACAGGCTTCTTACATATATAAATGTGATTGTTAGTTAGAGTGGACCTGCCAAGTAATTTTGAAATCTCTAACATTAACAATACATTGAGTGAATGCCCACTTACTATGTACAGTTAGTACCACACTTACCAGGGGCGGAATGGGAAATGATAGCGCCCGTCCCCTAACCAACCCCAACATTAGGTGGCTTCATGTTGTAAACAGAACCAAAGAGCGTAGGTTTGACACTGGATTGGCCTTTGCCAAGATGCAAGGGGCATACCTATCGCTTTAGACAGTACTCCCGTCCCTTCTCCCCACTTTAAACACACTGGCAAAACCGTACACACGAATGTTAGGTGCACGCAGCTACCCCATTTACAAGCAAGGGAGAGCAAAACAGGTCAAAGGCCTGACTGCGGGGAGGGGTCCCCAAAAATTGGTATGATTGGCAGACTATGCTGCTCTATATCTGATCTTGGAGCTTAGACTTTCTGCTGATGCTACTGGTCCCTTAAGTTCAGTTACTGCTTGGCCGAATCTTGGATTGTTGGGGCCTCATTTGGAAAAGTTATTATTCAACTCCTGTTTCCCTTTTGGCACTCTAATGTAAACCAACAAAGAAGCCGTACACATTTTCAACAAGAGCAGGGATAACTGTGGAAAAATAATAATAATAAGTAAATATATAAACTATACCTAAAATGGCTGAATTAATTAAACAACATCACATTTAATAATTAGGACTCCTTCCCTCCTACCAGTCCCACAATTCAGTGAGTAGCGTTCACATTTAATAAATGCTGTTCCTCGCCCCAACCTACCTGATGTTAAATCAGTAGCAACCAATAATAATTAGGCTTCACTCCCCTAACCAGCCCCAAAACTAAATTAATAGCATTCACATTTAATAAAAATACCCCCCCCACCTTGTCCTAACTAAATTAATAGGCCTTATTATCCCCAACTTGCCCTGCATTCAAATAATAGCCTCAAGAATAACCCTGGCATAATATTAATATATTCTCCATCTCATTGTAGATTAATAGGCCACACCACTAAATTAAATAGTCACCACCTACCATTAGTAAAGTAAAGAGCCACACCCTCATCCCACCATTAAATTAATAGCCGACATACCTAACTCCTGGGCTTGACTGTAACGTAACACTCCATGTGGCTGTCAAATCAGGGAGCTGAGCCAGTCAGGAAGCTGGGGGCGTGTCTGCATTGGGTAGTATGAATTAGAATATGACGGCAATCCCCTGAGGAGCGTCCAGCCACTAGAAAGACCCTCATAAGCCAGCACACAAATAGCCAGGGTCACCCAGCACCAAAACAAAATGTGTATAGCCTGACACTTACCTTTCTTGAGAATTTTTTTTAGTAAATGGTGGTCATGTGATGATGTCACATGGTGTCTTCTATGAGAGCAGCAACATGCTCCAGCCAGTACATGGGCTGTTCACACGCTTATTAATACACGTGAATACTCATAGTTGTACAAAAGAGGGCTCAGTACTTGCTGGCATGTAAAACAGTAAATATGGAAGAAACGACAGAGTTGTTGTAACACAGAGTAAATGTAACACGTGTTCAGTTATGTGTTGTCTGTTTGGGTATCTGTTAAATCTACGGTGTGTAAGAGGTACACTTTAACAAGTGCGTATTTGGCGTCCATTTACCGTTGGTAAGGTCTGGACTGGAGTTATAGTTCGAGAGCTAGGACCCGGGCTGTAGGCTTACTGAATCCAGGACAGGTCTTCCAGGGTCAGGACGTTTGTAATTTACTCATAAGGAGAACTCTGACTGTGCACACAGTACCCAGTAACAAACTGAAACACAAATAGCCATACCCCCATCTAGCACAGCCCAAACCTTGCTCGTTCCTGCCCATACCCCAGTTCTATGAATCGGAACACTATCACCAAAATAGGTTCTTTGGGAATTGGAGGTATGGATAAAGGCGCGTGTCTTGCAAGAAGAAAAACAATCAATATGATTATACATTGGGTATCATGGATGCTGAAACAGCATTACACTTCTAACGAGCAGCTGCTACTGTGTCATGTGTTGCTTTACAACATAGGGGGGAATTCAATTCCCCCCGAAGTACCACCACGCTAAAACTATTACCGCTATTACGGAAATTTTAACCCGGCTTTCTGCTCGCAGCTCCCAAAAAGCCAGCGTTAGAATAATATAGTAATTACGTGCACTATTACCGTAATAACGGTATTAATGTGCAGGCCGCGTTACTCTTAAGAGTAACATGGCCAGTTGAATACCCCCCATATTTTGCTATCTAAGATATACTGATGTGAGTTTTGGAGGAAGCCAGAAAGAACATCATTAATGTCACACTGCTTTTTTGTTGTTATTTCCATTATCTATTAGTGTACAATACAATGAACTAAAGGCACAGCTGTTTGGGCCTATGGACGCTTGGACACTCCCAATATTTGCGTTTCCACTTACCATATCTATGCATAACCTTTCCAGTCATATGCAGGGGGTGTAAAGCCAGCACCGCAACCCCTAATCATTTTATAAAATTTGTTTCCAATGCTTAGAAATGACTTTGTACCACCAGGTGACCAGTTCTCTGCAATATATTTTTATTTTATTCTCTCCCTGTGTGGGATGGGCACCCAGCATAGAGACCTGTGCTCTCTGGTTTGTCACGCTGTAAGGGCAGTGGGAACGATACCCAGAGACGTCCTTCTCATAATATATAACTTTCAAGTCATCCTCCTCAGCACAAATATAAATAAATAGGCATTAGCTGTGCAGAACACATTAATCTATGCTGGAACAGGCAGGAAAATAGAATTGTAAATAAGGAATCAGAGCCAAAAAAAAAAAGAAATTAGAAGAAGACAATAACATTTTGCAGCCAATAGTTTATAAGGCTTAGATTAAGCACTATACACATAAAAAATTGGGCATAAAATAAAATACACAGCATTGGCTAAAATGTGTCCCAGTCCTTGATGGAAAATTTAAATCTTAAATACAAGTCTAGTTTGACACAAATTGTTCAGTGATATGATGATGCTATACGTTCCAGCATTTACACACAGCAACGCCTCCTCTAAATGGGGGCCACATCACATTAAGGGCATGTACACATGTTTGCACATCCTCTTGGGTGTGTCTAGCGCTTCTGAAGCGCTAGCCCCCCTACAAATAACCTTAAATTTCCGCACAGACCAGAGGCATCTGCGATGGTGATGGGGGACGTACCACCCAACCTCCTGTATGAGATACTTTACAATCATATTGCTATAGGGCAGTGGTTTGCAACAGGAGTCCCACGGCCCCCAGCTCTGTGCTCCGTTCTGTCTTTCTTATAAAGCAGATATAGTAAGTCAGAGCGGAAGTTTGAGTGGCATTTGGGAATGTCTAAATTGCATATGTTGAAATCTGGGTGGCATGTGGGGATGTTAGAGGGCCATATGGGGAGGTCTGAGAGGGATGTGGGGGGCATGTACAGAGGTCCTGGTGGCATGTTGGCAGGGGCAGACAGGGCCGGGTGGCAGGGCGGATCAGTCCCATAGTGGGCTCCCTTGTGCTGGTTCACTGGGCCACTTGTATTTTTTTCCCTTTAAAATGTTTCTAATAGGCTGCTGAGTCAAATCTTGCCCCCCTCCCTGACTAAAATTTGCCAGCCCTCCCCTGCATGTTGGAGTGTCTGCGGGGCAAGTGGAGAGGTCTGAGTGGCAAGTTGTGGCACGTGGTGGTATTTTGGGACAACTGATGGGTGTACTGAAGTAGTTCTGGGGCTTTTTTAAAAAATATTTTGAAATTAAGGGTAATGTGAGGCCCTTTTGAAAGTTTGAGGGCCGCATATGTGGCAATTATATGCAGTGTTAGGACTAGGGATAGACAGAAGAGGCAGCTGCATAGAGTGCAGTGATAGTCACAAACAGAGAGCTGGTTGACTCATTGCTCTGGATTTTCAAGTGAAGGTTGCAATGTATTGTAACCAGGGTAATTTATATACACAAGGCAGAAGCGCAGAATAAAATCTGTTTCTACGTTCGCTGTGTCCAGCTCTTTATGAGCTATTGGGCCTGAGTCATTAAGGAGAGCAAAACAAAAAAAAAATGAATATCTTTGCACCTTGACAAAACCATGTTGTATTGGAGGGGGAGGTAAATTTAAAATGTGGGGACAGATTTATAGTTGGGGTAGGACATGTCCTAGATCAACTTTGCAGTGTAAAAATAAAGCTATCAAGTATCTGTGTGCTAGATGAAAAAGCAGCCAGCATTTAACTTATGTGCAAAATAATAAACTAATTTGCACCCCTTGTATTGTAACATGGTTTGTCCAGGATCAAATTTACTCCCTTTTTTCCTTTGCTCTCCTTAGTGAGTCAGGCCCATTGTGTCTTTTTAAACACATTCATGGATTAGCATGGGGAGAGGACACTGATCGCAGGTGCTGATTGTTTTCAAACCTTTTAGTCTTATAATGGTTGGCATTAGCGTGGCCACCCATTAAAAGACTATAATGGGTGGCAAAGTAATGCATCAAAGTAATCATGCAGAATGTCGGATAGCCGCAGTATCAATGCCCGATACTGGGTACAAATTGGAAACATTTTTATTTTATTTTGCTTTATGAAACATCCTAATAAACTTGAGACAGGGTATATCTGGCTTATCAGTTGTGAGAAACACCATCTTTTTTATCATATGTCAGAGGCAGCAGAAAGTCAGACCTCAGACATTACTTTCAGTGGGATGCCTTTTGCTCCATGTAGGTATATTTCATATTGGAAGCACTTTGATAAGGACACAGACAAACCCATTTATAGAAAAACGAAATATGTCAAAATGTGACATTTTAGATAAAGTTTGCCCTGATTTCCTCTCATTTTCGTGCATTATATAAAACATAAGAGAGAGTAAAACAAGCCCAATTTTAGGAGGAATAAAAGGAAATAACTAAGGTGATGACCTAAATCATCATCATCATCATCATCATCTATTTATTTGCATAGCGCCACTAATTCTGCATAAATGTGAAAGTAGTGGTAGTTTTAGGTGATATTTTTACTATTGCACACACATCTCTGTCATGGGTCAAATTCACACAAATTTCCACAAAGTGTAAGCTCAGAAGAACAACAAGAATTAGGATGGTGACATACACCCAGCTATGGGGTAGTTTGCAAATGATCCTCGTTATACAATGATCCAAACTCTCCACTCTCACATTCTACAGTAACATATTTATCAACATTCCAAAAGAATTTTGCCCAGCACATTTGTACAAGGCCCATATAAAAAAACATTAGTGGTACCGACACCAGACCAGCACATCCAGACAACAGTGGCCTAGTGGTTAGCACTTCTGCCTCACAGCGCTGGGGTCATGAGTTCGATTCCCGACCATGGCCTTATCTGTGTGGAGTTTGTATGTTCTCCCTGTATTTGCGTGGGTTTCCTCCGGGTGCTCCGGTTTCCTCCCACACTCCAAAAACATACCGATAGGTTAATTGGCTGCTATCACAATGACCCTAGTCTCTCCCTCTCTGTCTGTCCCCCTCTGTGTGTGTGTGTGTGTATGTTAGGGAATAGACTGTAAGCTCCAATGGGGCAGGGACTGATGTGAGTGAGTTCTCTGTACAGCGCTGCGTAATTAGTGGCGCTTTATAAATAAATGATGATGATGATGATGATGAATACATATATTTTCCTGCCTGAGGTGCCTAAGAGGTGATGTAATTAAAGCCCTGAGGTTTGCAGGGTGAGGAGAGAGGGGATGACTGCTGGACAAGGGAGGAACTGCAACGTAATCATGTGATGTCCGGCGCTGATAATAGATCCTTCTGCCTAAGAGAGGCGCTGAGACATCCGAGAGATAAAGCTACTAATTACAGCTGTGGTCCTTAACCTTTCTTGAGTAGAAATCTAAATTACCTCTCAGCTTTGCTAGTCATAATATACTTCCTTTTAATTAAGAATGTTAATTGTAATTTGATTAAGTATATGTTATTTAATTAAGTATGTTAGTGCTAAAAATATCAAAAGTAGGAAGTTGATGCACTTGAGCAAAACACAATTTTGAATTAATTTATTAGTTTGTTATTTTGGTTTACAAGGAAAGGGTCATGGAGATTATTATTATGAATATTCTTTATATAGGACATCGGTCCATGCTCCAGTGAGGACCACAAACTTATATCCCTACCAGAGGGAGGTGTACACAGCCCAGGGCCAAATTAGTCAGATGTATGCACAGATAGTCGCCTCATTCTGCATTGAGTTGTGAAACTCAGCAGGTCTTACCAGTAGCATTTCATCATCATCATCATCATCATCATCATCATCTATTTATTTATATAGCGCCACCAATTCAGCAGTGTTGTAAAGAAAACTCATTCACATCAGTCCCTGCTCCATTGAGCTTACAATCTAAATCCCTAACATACACAGACCGAGAAAGACTAAGGGCAATTTTAATAGCAGACAATTAACCTACCAGTATGTTTTTGGAGTGTGGGAGGAAACCAGAGCTCCTGGAGGAAACCCACGCAAACACGGTTAGAACATGCAAACTCCACACAGATAAGGTCATGGTCGGGAATCAAACTCATGACCCCAGTGCTGTGAGGGAGAAGTGCTAACCACTGAGCCACCGTGCAGTTGGACTTAAGTGTTCTCTGTCTCACCCCAACCACACCACAGAGAATTAATTGACGTTGATGCCCCAGCTCTATTCGTAGGCTGCAAGCAACAAACTCCGTGCAGAAAGCACGTTATTCCGAATTTAACCCAAGGCTACGTTTGGGTCTCAAACCATAGGGTACAAGCACCCAATCTAAAATATAATGGGCCTGATTCACGTTCTGACGTAACCTGCACGCAACTTGCGTCTAAAGAACAGGCGCGGAACTTTGGACCGTATTCAAATCCAAGCGGATCTCAAGATATGTTGCCATGTGAATCTGGGTGTAAGTATGTTCTGCCTTAAATGCTACTTGTCGTATGTTAACAGACAGAACAGACTGCAGTATATACACATGCGTATGTGCAATATAAGTCACATCAGAACGCAGGCACAAAAATTCTATGATAAAATAAATGAACAACTCTAAACAAATAATCATTAATAAAAATATGGATTGTTAAAAAAATATAACAAAAATAATTTTCCTTTAAATACATAAAGCAAGATGCTTTTAATGCATAGTGTGCATACAATGCGTTTTTATAGTCTATAGTCAGCACTTACAACTGCCTAAAGCAGATGCGGCAGATTCCAGCTCCAGGGCAGGTGTAAGTGTCATTTGTGTTCCGACATGACGCCGTCGTTGAAATTACCGTAGTAATGGTAATTACGCACACTGTTACCGTAATACCGGTAATATTGCGCAGGCCGCGTTACTTTCGGTAGTAACACGTCCAATTGAATTCCCCCCGGTGTGATACCTAAAGCTGGTATGTTCTTTTATTTTCTTTCTGGTTTGAAAACTAACAACTCCTTGTACTTTTCTAGTTCCAATATTATGTGACCTTACACAGATTGCTAATTCAGCCTCCTTAAGTGTGTAACATTGTTGCATGACACATAACCTGGTCGCAAAAAATGCAAAACTCAATATTTGGCTTCATCAACACTGAATCGCTGGACTGTTCTGTGGCCCAAAGAAGGAGTTTAACTTACAAGGAGATGGAATAACAGCTGAGTACTCTCTATTTGCCTCTGAACTTTTTCTTTGCGGTATGGGCATAATCCTCCCTTGTGGAGGAGTTTTTATCTTTATTTATTTATTTGTTATATTTTATCATTAAAATCTGTAATACACTATATAGTGTTATATTTATTTGCATGATGACGACCATGAAGAGGTCTCTGTAAAAATGACTTATGTTTCCTTCATATTATACAATGCAAGTATGAAAGAATTTTTTCTGTAAGCATATATGATATAAGATTTCGATTATAACACTTTTGGGTGTTGAAGAATCTTGGATTTCCTTACTTCTCCTATTGGGAACTTTTGGCATCTACACATATTAGGAATAACTTGCTGTTACATATTACACTAAATTATTGTTTCCTTTTTTTATATATACCATGGTTGGGTTATAAGAAGATTTTTCCCTATATAAACACCTATGATCGCCTATGTACGTATTATTTTTGCTCAATATCACTTGTGGTCAAGCTTCCTTAACTGAAAGAGTCAGAAAACTATCTACATCAAATATGTCACTCAAAAGTCATGTGTTGCAACTTAGACATTTGATACTATAATTAAGACACATTACATTTAAGTCTCATTTGTAGGTGGCTAATTGTGTAGCAAAAAATATTTTTTTATTTCAATTATTATTGCAGTACCGTGTTAGCCAGAAAAATCTATGTGATGTTAAATACTTTTGTGTCAAAAAAGACGAAAGTATTATAGGAGTGATACCTTTATTGGCTAACCCAAAAAATATTATTATATTTGTAGATAGCTACAGGACAGTGCCTCCCAGTGGCCAGATCATCATGAAAAATAGTCCACTTCTTGTAATTCCAAAGCTTCTAATCTGACACAGAATAGAACAGAAGAGCTAGAAAAGGTGAAGTTCAGACCGTAAAAATGATCATTGTTTTTCTTTCTTCTGTAGCTCTATGTTCAATAATTCTAAGGGCTTCATTATACTGATGAATAGCCCGACTCACTGGAAATGATATTAAAATACATTAGGGCCATTTATAAAACTACAAACCCTGATACCTAAACATGCGGTAGATCTGATAGCTCTCTCTGAATTGGAAAGCGGCTGCTTGGCGACTCGAATATTCAAAGAAGGTTATTGCTTTATGAAATATTAAAGGAGAAAAGGAAAGTTTTATTGTGCGCGTTTCCAGAGTGTTACAATTATAGCCCCATATTACCCTATATCAAAAAGTGAGGCTAATTATGTTCCTTGCAGTACTTTTTATGAGCTCAGTAATAGAATTTTTAAGAACTATTGTAGACTTTTGCAGTGAGATATGTTAGTCTTGCTCTATTACGACATCCAATTTTATTTTGTTATAATTTTCTTACAAATTACCAGTCCTGAAATACCAACTCGAATATTTGAGAAAAATAATCTGTCTCCTGAATACTATTAGGGAAACATGCAATGCAATAAATGGAACTCAACTCAGTAGCTCCCCCTACTGACAATTTTTGACACCGATTTACCAGCAGGTGCAAAGGTTAGGAGAACTATTATATAATTAGCATGTTGTTATGTGACTACATACAAACCAAAATATGATAAAAGGAAGGATGAATAATAGTGAACTGCACTTTTACATATAACCGTAGTACCTCAGTACAGGGCCTGAGTCATTAAAGAGAGCAATGGAAAAAAATTTGTAAATTTAATCCTGCACTAACCATGTTACAATACAAGGGATGCAAATGAGTTTATTATTTTGCACATAAGTAAAATACTGGCTGCTTTTTAATGTAGCACACAGATACTTGATAGCTTTATTTTTACACTGAAATATAAAGTTGACCTAGGACATGCCCTATCCCAACTATAAATCCGCCCCTGCATTTTAAATTTACCTCCCCCTCAAATGCAACATGGTTTTGCCAAGGTGCAAATTCACTCCTTTTTTTATACTTTGCTCTCTTTAATGACTCAGGCCCTATATGTACAAAATTACCAGTGCACAGCCAAATATAGCAGTATTATATTACTGCAAATTATCCTATATTTGGAATGAATAAATGAAAGAATTATACAAAATAGTGATTTCCTAATAACTCAACACAGCAATCAAAGTTGCTTTCTAGTTGGTCTCCTATGCCAGTGGTGGATTAAGATGATTGGGGGCCTTGGGCTGTATGAACTCCATGGGCCCCCACCCCATACTCTCAATCACACTCCAACCCCTTGTCATATATGGCATGCACCCTCCCTCCAATTGTTGCATATTTCCCTCGCTCTCAATTATGCCCCCACACTCTCTCCTTGTCTCTTATGCCCCCACACTCTCTCCTTGTCTCTTATGCCCCCACAATCTCTCCTTGTCTCTTATGCCCCCACACTCTCTCCTTGTCTCTTATGCCCCCACACTCTCTCCTTGTCTCTTATGCCCCCACACTTTCTCTTTGTCTCTTATGCCCCCACAATCTTTCCTTGTCTCTTATGCCTGCACACTTTCTCCTTGTCTCTTATGCCCCCACACTCTCTCCTTGTCTCTTATGCCCCCACAATCTGTCCTTGTCTCTTATGCCCCCACAATCTCTCCTTGTCTCTTATGCCCCCACACTCTCTCCTTGTCTCTTATGCCCCCACACTCTCTCCTTGTCTCTTATGCCCCCACACTCTCTCCTTGTCTCTTATGCCCCCACACTCTCTCCTTGTCTCTTATGCCTGCACACTTTCTCCTTGTCTCTTATGCCCCCACATTCTCCGCTTGTCTCTTATGCACCCATACTTTCTCCTTGTCTCTTATGACCCCACACTCTCTCCTTCTCTCCTTGTCACTTATGCCCCCACACTCTCCTCTTGTCTCTTATGCCCCCACACTCTCTCCTCTCTCTTATGCCCCCAAACTCTCCCCTTGTCTCTTGCACCCCCACACTCTCCCTATGTCACAAATTACCCTCAGCCTTGCTCCATTCTCCCTCTGCAATTTATGCCCCCAACGCGCACTCCACTACAACCGCCACACTCCCATATTTCTCACCCTCCTAGGCGCCTACCTGCTGTGATGTCCAGTGAAGGATGGTTCTAGACTTTCTTGCAGCAACTCACAACTGTTAGGAACTAACAAGGTGAAGTTGTAGTAAAAAAAAACATGTAGTTTATTGCAGTTCACCATACATAGTGATGGTCTGGGCATAAGCGCAATGGATATTGCAGTGATTAAAAGAAGACAGGTGCAAACGAAAGTACAGAGGTAATGCAGGAATATAACACTCTTTGTAGCAATGCAAACATATAACAGTGTTTGTGGTGATGCAGGAATATAACACTGTCTATGTGGCAGTGCAGGAATATAAAAGTGGTTATAGCAATGCAGTTATGTAACAGGGTCTTAGTGATGATGCAGAAATATAACAGTCTTTGATGTAATGCAGGAATATATTAGTCTTTTTGGTAATGCAGGTATAGAACACAGTCTTTGTGGATTACTGTGAATGACCTACAGAGAGAACAATGCTAATTACTGCAGTACGCGCCTGAGTGTGCCGTGAAAAGCTATATGAATAACATGCTGATGCAAAGCCAGGTATCATGAACCAGGAGACTGTAAGTTACATAGCCAGGTATCAAGAACCAGGTGACTGCTGAATGCAGAGTCAGGAACTGCTTGATGCAAGGTCAGAAGCACACAAGACACAGATACAGAAACCAGGAAGCTAACGTGTAACACTATCACTGGCATTGACTGCAGGACAGGTGAGAGCTTATAAAGTGAAGCCTTCCAGATCTGAGTAACAAGCAGAATGTAAAGCATATGAAAACCTAACAACACTGCTATTCTCTTATTGGTTATTTTATTAAGTTCACATAAGTCAATGCAGGGGAGTAACCCTCTATCTTTCTTGAAAAAAAAGGCTTCAGCTGATTTATTAAGGCAAACAAAACATTTCTCAAGGATTTCATTATATATATTCATCCACAGACTTGGCTTCAGTACCAATAAAGAATATAGTCTATGTTATGATCTGCCTATTCTTTGTATGTAGCAGCAGTACCTGAAATCCACCAGAGGAGCTGTTGTTCTGTTCCTGAACTATTCACCATGCCTGTAGGAGTTAATATCCTTGCCTGATGCCTGATAAGAACTGCACCTGTCCCACAGCTTGAAATACCTGCCTCAAGCTGTGCTCTGTGCAGTTCATCATTTGTACCTGGTCTCCTGTTGATCCCTGCTCCAGTGTTTGCTTTGCTGCCATTTGACCTCCTTTTGTGACCCTTGGCTTGATTCCTGGACCCTGCTTGTTTGCCTGTTGCCCTGCCCTTTGGCTTGACTTCTGGACTATGCTTATTTGCTTGTGACCTTGATCTCTGCCTGGCCATTGGATTCTGTTTAACCTGATCTCTGCTTGATCCCTGGACTCTGTCTGCTTCCCTGAACAGCCTTGTGCCTCCTGGACTGGGGTTACTTATAATACTTGTCCCTGCCATTTAACTGTACAGTCACTATTTGGAACCTGCTGCTCTGTGATCTCACCTGTTCATATCTGTGGATTTGAGTTATTCTTGTTTATACTGCAATCTGGAAATCTGCTTATCCCACATTCTGAATCCTTGTTTATGTGTTTGCCTGAATAAAGACATTTGATTTATTATACTTTTGTTGCTGCTTCGTGAATGCACTAGGAATCATAACAGTCTAGCTTTAGGCAATGTAGCCCCAGTAACCAGGTTCATAAAATCTGTGAGGAGTCAGTTTGTGGCAGCAGAAACGTGAGGCAATGTCAGAAAGACACAAGCCACACATTTAAGAACCAGGTAGCTAGCAAGTAACGCTATCACTGGCAATGCATGCAGGATAGATTAGAGCTTATAAAATGAAGACTTCCAATCAACACTCAAGAGATACAACTGAACTGCAAAGCAGATATAAACCGAACAATAACACTACTACTCCATGTGAGAAAGAATTCTGTGCAGAGCGTCAGTGACTCCCGCTGATGATGTCACTGATGCTCGGCACAGACCTCCCACTTGGAGCAGTAGTGTGAGCTCCTGATGTGTACTGCAGTGCAGCCTATTGCCCTGTCCTTCACTGGACATCATAGCAGTATATGAGCTGTTACAGTGGAGGAGGGGAGACTGCTGCTCTGATGTGCAGTGTGGAAACAGCTTCCATTTATGTTTTAAACTACTAATGAAAGTGAGGGGACATTATAGTGCACCTAGAAATGAATTTTCCTGCAGAAAGGAACCTCTCACTGTAGGGACCTATTTATAAAACAGCTAAAAACAATGGAGAGTTGTTTGGTTTGAAGTAGAAAAAATGTTGCATGGAAGAAGTTTTAAAGCAAACTTAGGACAAGCTGACATACATAAGGTCAGCTATATACATGAGACCTCATACCCACTGGTGTCAATATCATGTGCTAGCATTTTTAAAGCTACAGTAGTACAATATGAAACTGTGTCTGAAAATGGAAACCATTGTTTCCAATGACCCCATACCCACTTACAATGTTCTGGGTGTAGAAGCTGCATTGCATTTCTCAGAATGTTGCCGTTTGTCACCTTTGCGCATTTGAAGGCTAAAACCTGTGAGAAATGCCAGGTATAGGGTGAGCCTCTTTTAGAGTCTCTATCTTCCTATTCCTGGCATTAGAAAGCTGGGGTACCCTTGTTTCAAATGATGGTACCCCTGTTTATTTATTGCCTGCTGACCATCAGGCAATAAATAAACGTGTTGAGCCCAAACAGACAAAGCCCTGTCCTAGGGTGAGAAACCCCTCAGCATTAAGTGGTTAAAGCAGAAGGACGAGACCCTCAGAGGCGGGGAAAAACTCAATACTTCTGCTGAGAGGAAAAGGCTGTTTGCATTCCACAGAACAGGGAACTCTTTCCAAATTGCCCTTTATCTCATTTGTAAAATCTTGTCATTTGCTCTTCATAAAATAACCTTATTGTAAGTGTTTACTAGGAGGAACTGCAGGTTAGGAACTGTTGGAGAAGAAGGGGAATATCCAGACATATCTAAGCATTTTAAATTGACGTCTGCTGCTGTATACAGGCAGCAGGATTAGAGCTGGAAGTTGTGAAAATATATCGCGTGTACATTAGCTTACTTTCCTTTACCTCCAGTATAGTGTTATTACCATTATTCTTTTCTTTAATTAGTACATATTTTGAACTTAACAAGATGTATTTTCATTTTGAATTGTCTTGTACTTTATATATAGGACTTTTTGGGGGGTTTTATTTACAAAAAACAGCTGTTTTTGGAGTTCCACTTAATCTAGAAATTACATGCCTTGAACTCTTTTTTGGATGATAATTCTAGTCAGGGGCGCACACAGGATTGTCTCCCACTGACCAAAACAAAAAACCAAAACACGCGAGAGGCGCATGCGCAGCAGCTCCGTTTCGGCAGCACTGTACTATACAGCAGCCGCGGCGCTGTCAAAGAAGCGTCCGCGGCGGGGCTGTATACAATACAGCACCGCCGCGGACGCTTCTTTGACAGCGCCACGGCTGCTGTATAGTACAGTGCCGCTATGGTGGGCACTTAGTTAGAGGAGGGGGGGTTTCTGGAGACCCAGAAACCCCCCCCTGCATGCGCCACTGCTAGTGGCAAATTATAATCCATCAGGTGTTATCTTCTATGTAACAGAGAAAGCAGGAGGATAGTATTTGGCAATGCAGTAGTGCGGCAGTTGAGTGTGTTTAACATATCTATCAGTAGAGCTGCATTCTCAAAGCATTCTGGGAAGACGACCTTTAGTTATATTCTGTCTGGCTTGCAGAAGACGGGCTGACGATTATACCAGTAGATTTATTTTTTTGTGGCTTCTGTCTATTTTAAAATATTAAAATAGCATTAGTTCCATGTACAATAGATTATTTGGAAAATAAATGTTACCAATTAACCATTGCCTTTAATTGTTGTGAAAATAAATGATTTAGTATCAATAAAAAGGTCTTTTCATATGCCTTAGTTTACATAGCAAGTGGCCAAGGACAATATATTGATTGATGAAAACAGAATCGGACAGAAAACTATGTTGCTTATATTTATTTTCATTGTAGCTGATAGCTCTAAAGTCTATACATCTTCTTTCTCAGTTTATATTCTTGGCCAGACAATGTGATATCCCAAACTGCACCGAGGTGGCTCTTCAGTGGTAGAGCTGAATGACCGCACCACAGTCGACCTTAAACTTTGATCTCTGCAATTGCATCTAGAGACAAACTAGAGACAACTGTGATCTCCAGTTATATAAAGAGACAATCTCTGTGTTGTTGAAATTAATCAATTCTGCCTAATGTTATCAGGAGCATAGGAATGAAGATTTTCACGAGGGGGCAAAAGACCAAGGACTGCTAAAGGGTTAAATAAATTCAATTGTTCATCTTAAAAATTTTCATTTTTCATAGTCATTAACCTATTTTTTATTAAAATCTCTTTGACAGCCTATTCTCATTTTGATTCGGAGTATTTTTAAATCTATAGTCACTGCCTCACTAGTTATGGTCTGTGCTATAAATTCAAATTGCTGTATCACGTTTATTACTGGACGCACCGCATGAAAAGTAAAATTTTTCATCAATACAGGTTATTTATTTATTATTATTATTATTAATTTTTATTTATAGGGCGCCACAAGGTGTCCGTAGCGCCGTACAGGGACAAACGAGTTACAGTACAAGGTGAGACAGCACAGTACAGTAAACAGTAAGCACAGTAACTCAGTAAGCTCAATGCACAGCTAGAGAGGGCGCAAACAACGGAGCCCAAGAAGGAGGGCGCGGAAGACAGGGAGACCCCCAGAGGGGACGGGGGGTGGAGGGTCCTCGAGGAGGAGGGCTAAGTAGCTGGAGAGCAGAGTTAGGAGTGGTGGAAACAGGAGGAGAGATGGCCCTGCTCAGAGGAGCGGGGAACATTTATTAAATATTTATGAACGCAACACTTAGAGCTTTTTAAATACACAAATCAATCAATCTATATTAAATCTATAATAAGGCAATCTATATTAAAGAATATTTGGTAGTTATACTAAGACAATCTATCATTTAAAAAAGTTTCACAAGTTTAGAACAGATACCATGACTTCAGGAAGTAGCATGAAGGCTTTTGTGTAGAAGTTTAAGGGGGGATAAAACACAGTCTTTGCTCAAACAGCAGAAATCATTTTGAGGAGGGGGGCAACTGTACCCTCTGCCCCCACCCCCCCCTCGGTTCCTACACCCTTGAATGCTATAAATACATATCTGAAATACACAGACAAAAGATCAGATGTTATGTTTAAACCAATGAAGTTTGAATGTGGAAATAATGTCATATTAGCAACTACAAGCTACAAGAGGGGATTGGTCACAGAACCCATTTTTAATACACAACAAAAGACTAGAAAAAATATATGTGGTCTATTTAATGAATATGAAGTAATAAATGAAAGTATTTTGTGGGGGTAGAGGATCAATGTCATTTAGTAGATTTAAACTGTAAGCTATTAATTACATAAGTGCAGGATATTTTATATGCATACATATTCACTAGCTAATACAACAGCCCATGTATATCATTAGTTGTTAAATCACTCAGACAGAAATGATTTCACAAAGGTGAACATATTAGAATTGCGATTAGAAAGAGAATAACATATTGATACCCGATAAATCCAAAATAACAGAAAATGTGTTATCTAATGATGATGAATAGGCACATATGGGAAAAGGTCAAAGACATCTAGTTGATTAAAAAATAATCTCTTTAAAAGACATGTGTTCAAAAAGAAAAATACTAAGCAGGCAAGACATGTATCCAATTTGCAGATTAATGGTTTTCTGGGCTGTAGACGTGTGGGTCTATCATGGTGATCTGATTACTGCTTTGTATATAGTTGATCTAATCATGTACAGCATAAAGTGTATAAATAAAACTCACTTTCATTACTTAGGGATCTAATTCCCGCAGCCACGTGTTAAACAATAAGGGATTTATTATCTTGCAATTCTACTTTGTGTGTGCAAGTGTGCCACCTTGTGTCCCGAATTCATGGCACACGCCCACTTCCTTGTCTTCGGAACTGCCTTGGAAAATGAATCTGTTCCTAGCTGCGTGGGCTTGCAGATAATATCTGAAAGTGTGCATGGTAGAAATGTACTTTTCTTTTCCATAATGTCATACTTGCTTTCTCTCCCGGAATTTCTGGGAGGCTCACAAATTTTGTGGAGTCCTCCCGAAGGAGTAGGCATCCTCCCAGGTCGTGGTGGAGGTGGGGCTTAATTACACCAAGCTCCGCCTCCTGGTATGCAATGACGTTTCAGCATGTCATAACAGGGGGCAGGGCCATGCCCTGTATAATCTTATCACATGACTTCCCTGCGGTATCTACCGGAGGGGAGGTTCAAAAAGTGGGCAAGTAGGCATAATGTTGTTTATGTATGTTGCACTTGTGCGTCTACTCCATACTCGGCAAAGAGCGCCAAGGTTCCAGCCAACTCCTCTCATCAGCTGAGGCAAACGACTGCAGATGCTGCCAATTTTGGTCCACAATTACATTTGCTTCCACCTGAATCCTAGTACATGTGTGTGCGACTGGATCACATATAAATAACTTGTGGTATACATTTATTTAAAGGAAATAGCGCAGAGCGCTTATTTATATAATTGCACATGTACTTATTTTTGAGATGGGATATGTATATTTTGAGATAGGAAATCGTTATTTCTGAGACCAGGGTTGAAAATGTGTTTTTTCTGTTTAGCCTTTCTAGAGGAAATGCATTATGTCCTATGTATATATCTGATACAATGAGCCTAGTATGTATCCTGCCTTTGTAATAAGCGGATATCACAGCAAGGTTTTTAAGAATTTCATAGGTAAATGTAAAAATTATTGGCTTTGCAATGCATGTGAATCCGTGTTTGTGTAAACAGGTTATATTCTAATGCTAAAAATACCCTGTGTCTAAACTGTATAAAAGGCACTAGCTTGTATTGGAAACTTGTTCTTCTGATTTTCATCTGACCTGATCACTGGTACCTCCAACTAGTGTGAGAGCAAATAAACATCTTGCTTCAAAGACCTGCTTGAAAACATCTTAAGTATTGCTGAATTCTTGTGACCTGCAGATTAGACCCTAAATATAATCCATTCTCTGGCTGTCTCTGAGGTTTGGACCCAAGCTTTCCAGTACCACTGCTCTGCCTGCTACCCATGCAGCCCTGGTAAGTGTGATAGGCCAGGGAGGATCCATCCACAGATTCTCTGATCCATAGTAAGAGGTCAGTAGTACCAGCCCAGGTACACCAGCAGCGAAATATGCTAGCAGCGTTAGTTACCCAGAAGAAACCCGGTTCTGGATGCCGGTATAGGAGTCCAGTGGTGGCAGCCGTTGTAAGCCCCTCCTACTGTGGCAAGAGGGCGCATTTGTAATAACGAAAGGAACGGTGGCAAAGTCAGCCCAGCCGGTTCCCAGCAACAACAGACAGGGTGGCATAGGCGGTCCATCCTGACACAGTGTGCATCATAGAACAATATTTGCGATGCATGTTTTATCTTTCATAAATGAGCGTGTTTGTGTTTACTAATTCCAGCACTGACACATGGTAAAGAAAAGGGATTAAAAAGCAATCAGAAAGAGAGTCACACTTACGATTGCATGGCCCATTAGTAAATACAATTATCAGGGCCGAGTTAAAAATAATATATGTAGTGCACATAATTGTCAGAAAATACATGATATTAATGATATTAGCAGTTATGTGCTCCTTTTCTCAAGTAACATGTACATTAGGAGAAAGGGAAAGGTAAGATGGAGATAGTACAGAGACACCGAGAGCCTAGTTCCAGCGAGACCGCTTCTTGGTGCCCCCCCTTAGCAAAAGGGAGGTGCTTGGGGGGTGGTGAACGGATGGGCTGTCCCTAGGCTGGTTGTCTCCGATGAGGCCATCTTTTATTTATTTGTTCTCTATCTTCCATTCAAATTTTTTTTCTTTGAAGCAACTTTATTCTATTTTCTTTTTTTAAAAGAATGAAAAATCAGAATACATTACAATGACAATAAATCAAAACACAATACCTTACTTCCTCATCATCTCACTGGACAAGTTTGGGTTAGGCGGGGTTGCCTTCCTCTTCTCCTCCCGCTCCCGGGTATCACAGCACACATGTACCTCCTGTCCTCACGCTATTAACTCCTTGCAGCCCACTCTAGGCAAACCAGATTCATTTTCCCCAACACAAATATAACAGCAGGCCAAGCTTTAGGTCCCTGCTGAAGTCATGGCCTCATCGGCGGACTACTAAGGAGCGTAAACATACTTGCCAATTTTTTGTTTTTATCTTCCAGGAGAAGTGGGAGGATAAAGGGAGGAGGGCGGCGAATCGCGTCATTTTGGCCCCACCCCACAATGACATGAAAGTGTCATTTTGACACGAGGCCTGTGTGAAAATGATGCGATTCACAGCAAGTCGCATCATGGATGAGATAAGGCCATAGTTGGGAATCGAACTCATGACCCCAGTGCTGTGAAGCACAAGTGCTAACCACTAGGCCACTGTGCTGCCCATATTGCGCTCATGACCCCAGTGCTGTAAGGCAGAACGGCTAACCACTTAGCCACCGTGCACGCCATTTTCTCCTTGCTAGGCGCAAGCGCCACACGGAGCTGTCAGACACATTTCCAGGGAACAAAAATTTTCAGGGGACAATCTTTACAACCTGGGACACTTGTGAATATGATTCCCATCCTTTCATATACGGCCTGCTTCCTAGTGAAGTGACTGGGACGGGAGTCTCAATGATGTGACTCACGTTGAAACGCGTCAGTCTGGCCTCGACCCACTGGGGCGGGGCCAGGCTCACCTCCCTCGGCCCCGCCCCAGTGGGCCAAGGCCAGGGAGGTGAGGCTAAAATTCGCCACACCTCCCCCTTACTAGTCACTTGGGGTAAAGTTGTCACGTATGTTGTCCGGATAATTTTTCAGGTGTATATTACCAGACTGAAAAAACCCCATACAAAAAAGCAGATGTGGAGGGAGTGTATTAAGAAAAAGGAAATGATTAAACAGGAAGCAATCAGGAAAAGATAGATATATCATTATAGATATCTGACATTTTCATTAAATCGTTTAATGGTTATATAATCACATACAAAGTTTTGCTTTCAATAAACATAAATACATATATATGCCATTAGCATTTACAGAATGATATCCAGTACATCATGTGTTTTTCTGTTATATCCAAAATATACAAAGGAAAATACAGTACATGTGTAAAAAAAGACAGACAGGATAAAAATATACTGAAACATGATTACACTCATAAAGTTTTTATTGCAGTGCATTAATGGCAGCAACTGTGTTCATTTAATCATTAACTGCAGCAAAGTTAATTGAGCGGCCAATTCTATATATAATATAATATATATTTGTTTAAATTTGTTTATATAGCGCCGCTAATCCCGCAGCGCTGTACAGAGAACTCACTCACATCAGTCCCTGCCCCATTGGAGCTTACAGTCTAATTCCCTAACACACACACACAGGGTAGGGTCAATTTGTTAGCAGCCAATTAATCTACCAGTATGTTTTTGGAGTGTGGGAGGAAACCGGAGCACCCAGAGGAAACCCACGCAAACACGGGGAGAACATACAAACTCCTCACAGATAAGACCATGGTCGGGAATTGAACTCATGACCCCAGTGCTGTGAGGCAGAAGTGCTAACGACTGAGCCACCGTGCTGCCCAATTACTCGCATTTAAAGAGAGAGAAACGTTTGAACTTCATTTATAATTCCCTCATGTCTGAATATCTCAAAGTGTGCTTGCCATATACAGCATATATACCCCCCAACTGTTCCGATTTAAGGGCTCTGTCCCGCCATCCCAATTGGGACAGCTTTGTCCCGCGGGTGGTAGATTTGGGACGTATCTTATTCACTGCGGTCTGCAGTGGTGAACGGGTGCCAATGAATGGTGCTTGTGAGAAGGAGAGTACGGGGCAATCTTGCATTTCAAAAGCGCTAGGCACGCCCCCATTGGTGTAGCCACGCCCACAATGTGAAGGGTCACACCCCCTGTCTCTATTGAAGAAGGGGCAAGTTTGGGCGGTATGAGTATATAGAGAGCGGCAGCCATTTTGTGAGCTGTGCTTATATACATGAGCACCAGGAACTAGTGACATATCTGAGGCTGTATTCTCATGTATATTAAATTAACTCACAACATGGCTACCTCCACTTTTTAGCCCCTCTACTATTATTTATTACACCGATTACAAATTAAAGTGTTTGTAAAAAAGTAAAAAACTGGTTCATGTTAAATAAATTTCTTTCTTGGCTATACAGTTTAAATGAACACGGTTCAGCAAGACATTTCATAATGAGTCATGTGTCACAAGTGACATCAACGTTCTCTAAATATACATATACATATATCGCTTGTGTGATATAGAGGCTATATTGTACAGAGCTTGAACTTTCATGGAAGTATATATCATATTTTCCATCAGTTTCCCACAATCCTTAGTAATATTGATGATTCGTGTCAGCGGTGTCTGGTTATTGAGTATTTGCAACCTCACAAACAGCAATAGATTCTTTATTGACTGTGTCACTAATTAATAATTGCCGACTATATTACACATGAGTTACACGTCTAACGTTTTTCAAATATTCATCAGTCTGTTCACGTCCAAGGACCTACAGGCAAAAACAAAAGAAATTTTTTAAAAGACCTTATCCAACATTCTAATTGTCTCTTTTATAATACAACAACTGTGTCCTTGCATCTGCAGCGATATCTGTTGTGAGTTTATTCTGAGACTTTTGGAAGCTACACTTGTTTATTTTGGAACTGAGGAATGGAAGGAAATCACCCAAAATGTGTTATTTTTATATGGCTCTTCTTGGCATACACTGCAACCGGTCTGTTCATAAAGCTTATTCTAAAATGAACGCAGTAAGGACGGGGGGAAGGTGGGGAGGGATGGAGAAGTAGTGTTATCATATGGAGGAGCGTAATAAATGTACTTGAGAAAATAATCTTCAGAGACGAAAAAAAAAATTGATGGTAAATTGATTTACAAATGTGCAGTAACGTATAGCAACTAATCCTCAAATAGATTTGATTGATCTAGTGGAAGTTAGACAACGCAAACCAATATCTGCTTATTACTGCACATTACTCTTTGCTATAAATAATGGCCTTTGAGTGAATATTACGCCAATGTGGTTATCGCGCCTGTCACTATCACACCGGGCGAAGTGACTGTGTGGGCTAGACCAAGGAAACTTTCCAGTGAACTGATAGCCGGTTTTCTCATGAATATTGGATCAGCTTACTAAATAGCTGCCTCCAAAGTCTGTAGGCGATAGGTGCAGTTTAAATGATGCAAATTTTTAATCTGTCAATCATTAATTATCTCATACATATTTGCTTAAACTATTTATTAGTGCTTACTGGGCTATATGATCGGAATGCGGTCAATTTTCCGGCAATGCAAATTCCGGCAGGCTAAACGCCGATACTTCCATTCTGGTGACAGCTTCACGATATTGACAGTGTGATTGTCGACATTCATAATGTAGACAATCACAATGCCGACATTGTAAGAGCTATGCCGGCGAGTATTCATGTCGACAGGATAACGACCAACATATCCATTGTCGACAGTACGTACCCAACCCATATGATCCAGTAACACAGAAATGTTGGTCAGGGGGGGTCAGAGGATTGTTTGACTATAGAAAGAACACATGTAAGTCTTGTGTGAACTGTGTGGGGGATTGGTAATAAGGTACAATGACATAGGGAGGTTAAGAGGGTGGTTGAGGAATTTGATAAGCTAAAGTATATATACGGCTTTGTGGTTTTAACTAGGCTGTGTAGGTTCTTCTTTTGAAACAATCAAGAACTTTCATTTTAAAGTTCCAGGGGCCTGATTCATTAAGGATCTTAACTTAAGAAACTTCTTATTTAAGTCTCCTGGACAAAACCATGTTACAATGCAAGGGGTGCAAATGAGTGTTCTGTTTTGCACATAAGTTAAGTACTGACTGTTTTTTCATGTAGCACACAAATACTTGATAGCTTATTTGTACACTGAAATTTAAAGATGATATTTGTGTGCTACATGAAAAAACAGTCAGTATTTAACTTATGTGCAAAACAGAACATTCATTTGCACCCCTTGCATTGTAACATGGTTTTGTCCAGGAGACTTAAATAAGAAGTTTCTTTATTTAAGATCCTTAATGAATCAGGCCCCAGATTATTATACTTTAGTCTTTGTGCCAGACAAGAAAAGGAAACGAGGGGAAAAGCTATGTAATTTATAAGACAACGCATTAATTAGCAGCTATGGATATAACTGTGCAGCTGTAAAATATATGACCAAGGGAAATATCATATTCTTATTAATACATTCAGGATACACATTAAGCTGACAGGTTGCTCAACACCAATAACTAAATGCTGTGATGACTTTTGTTTACAATGTTGATTGTGTCTACTTAGATTTAGGTTATAGCTCTATTTAAATACAGTAGGAATCTATCACTTTTCATATTGGCCAAAGGAATAGCAATAATAAACCTTCAGGTTATATAAAAGTGATACTATCTAAGTAAAATATATATACAAATAAGCTAAAAAATGCAATGTATAATACTAATAGTGTGTAAGTTGCTAATACGTCTTTATGTTAGCCAGTGCATGAATGCAACTGTGTCTTATATGATGAATGAGCATCCATAATACAGCTGCCAAATGTAATAAATAACAATATATGAGATGAGGTGCAGAACTAGCTACAATTAAGCCACTGCAACACAGCCAGATTTAATATGTTTCAGCACTTATTCTGTGTACCAAACACCTATAAAGTATATCCATGACACAGAAAAATCTATCATGATTAGTACGGCCTAAGTAACAACCTAATGGCAACCTTGTTGAGAAAATCATTCATCAAGAAGTGCCTCTGTGCTAAAACGTCTTAGGCGTTATTCAAAGTAGATGTCTGTGTGGGCTACCCTGCGGGCTGAATATCTCCAGCCAGTAATCACATGTGCTTAAGCAGAGCCAATGTGCAGAAAGGTGTCTGACTTTTAGCAGTTTGCAGATGTCACAGACTATATCATGCTCATGGGAGTACATGGGACGTTCATAGCGCATAAATATTCATGAATATTTATACTTACTAAGAAAATTAGTAGTGTGCCCATCTGAGCTCTATACAGGTCTGCTTGATTGTCCTCTTAACCCAAGTACAAGAAGTAATGTGGCTGTTTATCCCAGAATCCCTTGCAATACTGGTGTCATGTCTTGTTCTGCCACTGAGTACATTGCAGTGGCGGATCCAGGGGGGGGGGGGGCGATCGGGGCGATTGCCCCCCCTAGCAGACACTTGCTGCCGACGGCTGCACAGTATGTGCAGGTCCATCCAGCCGTGACAGGCAGGGACAGTGTTCTGCCCGGCTGCTCTGATTGTGTTTAAAACACAATCAGAGCAGCCGGGCAGCACACTGTCCCTGCCTGTCACGGCTGGACGGACCTGCACATACTGTGCAGCCATCGGCAGCCTAAATCGCCCCCCCTAAATCGCCCCGGGTACAGTACTTTTCTAGATCCGCCCCTGGTACATTGTGCTATTTACTAACTTTCCCAGAAATTCCACTCTTGTGGGTAAGTTACCTGTGGAGCATAGTTTCTTGAGATAGATGACTCATCACTGTAAGTCGAGTTTCTATCATTACTGGGGTGAAAACCTATTGGAAAAAGCAACAGTTTAGTTATTTCACTTTACATTTTTATCCTGTCCCTAGTGTAGATCATGTAGACCATGGATGCACAACCCAGGGGCTGACTGAGACCCACAAAGTAACTTTTTACAGCTCACAGGAAGCAAGACATAGGGGACTTGGGATGCCAGGAGAAAAATACACAGTAGTATGTCTGCATTGGTGCCCCGAGTCCCCCATGTGACTGTCCTGTACCGGGCCTCGCTGCGGCTGAGGGAGTAGGGAGTGTGACACTGAATTAGTTGCATTTGTGAAGGGCAACGGAGTCAAGCAGGAAGTCAGAGTCCTCATACAACACAGAGAAGTGATGTGAGACGCCTGGTAAGGGGACGTGGAAGATTGTTGTGTCAAACTTCACCTCTAGTACTGAGGAGAGCAAGGTGACGGTGAGAGGTACAAGGGCAAGGGGAAAGTTATACTGGTAGCCCAACATTGCTCCCGGCCTGAGTCATTAAGGAAGGTAAGGTAAAAAAAGGAGTAAATGTTCTCTGGGACAAAACATGTTAATCAATGCAAGGGGTGCAAATTAGTTTATTATTTTGCACATTAGTTAAATACTGGCTGTTTTTTCATCTAGCACACAAATACGTAATAGCTTTATTTGTACACTGAAATTTAAAGTTGCTCTAGGACATGCCCTACCCCAAATATAAATCTGTCCCCACATTTTACATTTACCTCCCCCTCCAATGCAACATGGTTTTGCCCAGATACAAAGTTACTCCTTTTTTATGCTTTACTCTCCTTAATGATTCAGGTCCCATATGTCTCAGTGTCACCGTGCGCTCCTACTTTTGTCAGCTAATGGAAGGGCAGCAAGAGTCACGGGAGTGGGGAGAGAGAACGTCTATCCAAACTCATCCCTTTCATGCTGCCCTTACATACTGCTGCTTGAGATAAGGTACCCACCTTCCCTCTGGGCAGAAATGCCGTCACCTGGCACTTTTACCATACCAAATGGAAAATTGGAGCAAAGTTAACCATGTCCTTTGACCCAAGTAAACCGTGTCCATTCCTTCCAATGCCAAAGTCAATCCTAGATGGCCACAGCCCTTTAGTTACCGAAAGTTGGCAATGTTAGCAGGTGCTGTGTGCTCTTACTACTTTGCTGAACTTCGACACCTGTGGTCGGGCATGGAAATTGGATACAGTTTGGCATCTATGTCCAAAACAGCGCACATCATGTGTCAACTACCTCGATCGGTATTTTACGCACTTCTAAATGATAATTCAGCACAATTTTTGGTTGAACTTGAAGGACATGTGCTGTCTTCAGCCCTACAAACTGTGTAACTATGTCAAGGCCAGGAAACGTAAAGGTGGCCACATGGGCTGGTGGCCTGTTCCTACTGCTTGGCCCTTGAGCTGAGTGACAGGGTAATTGTTCAGAATGGCAAGACACGCGGGGGGCCACACCGGATTACATCCTGTCTTCTCTCTCACGTCGGTCGGCCAGATCCCTTCGGGCTTTTACAGTTGCCTGTTAGTTTAGAAGATGACTCGCCCTTTAACCACATTTCATCATGCCCAAAAAATAACCCTATACATGTCAATAGATCATTATTATTAGGCATTGAGGTCATTTTGTAGATTGTCCAATATCCCCTGCAAAATCATATTGGTTGTGGTGCTTCCTAAAATTGATTCCTTGGAACCTTAATAATTAACTATGATCATATCAGACAATTTTTGTTTTGCCTCTTGTGGGTCTTACTTTGTCCTACTGGTCTAGGTTCTGGTGTATATCCAAAGTTACTTTCTCCAAGGCTGTCCGACTCGATGGTTTTCAGATCACTGACATTCTTCTCTGGAGATTTCCTAGCAGTGAAAAAATAAATAAAGATCTTTATTTTCCCTTAATATATTAGCCAAAATATTAATTAAACCCTATTAAATATTATATAGTTAACATGGAAACCATCTATATTTTTGAGAGGACAATTCGTATACTAGTGATTGAAAAGACAATGTGAAATGCCATGTTCTCTATATAATAAAAGAGTACCTGAGTCACTCCACAACTAATACCCTGCAGAGGTCAAAGTCCATGGGGTAGATTTATTAAAACTTCTTCAAAGGAAATGTGGGGGTATTTCCCATAGCAGCCAATCAGATTATAGCTATCATTTATATAGTACACTCTAGAACAGTGATGGCTAACCTGTGACACTCCAGGTGGTGTGAAACTACAAGCCCCAGCATGCTTTGCCAGTAAAAAACTAGCTGATAGCTGGCAAAGCATGCTGGGGCTTGTAGTTTCACACCACCTGGAGTGTCACAGGTTAGCCATCACTGCTCTAGAAAATGATAGCTAGAATCTGATTGGTTGCTATGGGTAACTCCTCCCCTTTTCCTTTGTAGAAGGCTCAGTAAATCTACTCCCAGATCTTATACTGATAAGACTTTATATGAATGAACCAGTTCTATATATTTTGGAATGATGGAGCTTCACCTCTGTCCTGTTTCAAATGCACTAAAGAACCAGTAATTATTCAGTCCAATGTTTCTTCTCATCCGTGTCGTATTACCCCTGCCCCTGCTACCTCTCTCTTCAACACTGCTACCCAATAACAACACCTACTAACCCATTGACGTAATTGTGATTGGAGAATCAGTGGGAAAACCAGAGCAGAACATTATCACACATCAGTAACAGGTCAAGTTAAAATAAAAAAATCAAGTTGCCGTTTTCAGGGACTCTTGGAAAACCTGTTGTGGTAACAGATAAATGAGCAGGAGAAGGTGTTTCATTGTCTTATATGAAACACAACACTGCACAAAAAAAAATATTTCATATACTGGAGCGACACCAGAGCAAATCTGATATTTCTCTCACATAACGTCAGTATAAATGTCATCGCTGACACTGCAAAAGGAATTCCACCGGCAGCTCTGTTCCTCGCCTCACGGTGACATTGCTAGTAATAAAATGAGCGGCGAGATCTCCTGTGCAGCTGAAATAATATCGCCTTAAATCTTATAGGACGTACGTTGTGACTGTAAATCACAGCCACAGTATTTATCATGATGGAGGACTTACCATGTATCACTCTGATAGCTGGTCTCTGGAAGGAGACAGACGGAAATGTTAGTAAAGTGGTAAAATATATGGATATAATAATATAATTCTCACTGACTATATGAAGATGCCTATTGTATAACACAATGGGTAAAACAAAGCATCAGGAGGTAGGTGTAGATAGCAAGAGGGTAGATTGTGGCGGTTATATGTACGAAGCGCTCTGGATGTGCACTGCAATATGGCTTGGTTTGGTTCCCCCACCCCTGCTGGAGTTAGGTGAGTAATAGGTGGAGAACAATGGTATTTGTTTGTTTTTTACAGTATTTTTTCTTACTGTATTCCTGTGGCTATTTTACAGTTTTTCTTTATATTTGCAGTACATTTGCTCTGGATACCAAGGCATGCTGGCACTTTTGGTTCTACCCAAGCACTACAGGCATGCCGGGACTTGCTGGGACCATTAGTGCACCAGCAGTCCTGGTTTGGACTAGAAGTGCCCAGTGCAGATATGAATATTGTTGCCCCACAAACATCACAAAATGAATATAAATGCAGAGAAACCCTTGTTACATAGCTCAAAAAATATTTTAGTAGTTCCACAAGCAGCAGCCTGACCAAGCAGTCATTGTAGTTCCACATTAGTTTAGAACACATTTTTACCCTGGCACCAACATCCCCAGGCGTGCCAGGCAGAACCTCAGTGCTGTTCAGCACAGGGTAGTTGACTCCCCTCACCCTGAGCGGCTGGAGCACATTATGGTAGGGAGACTCCACTTTCCTGTGATCATGTGACCAGCCCAGCTTGGCAAAGCCTGGTGCAGGTTACTGCTTTAGCATGAGAACCCACTCCTGCTTTTCCCTTACTCCTAGTGGTAATCTTACCTGCCAATTGTATATCTCTCACCTCCGGGAGATGCCAGAGGGGGACGGGTCACTGCGTATTACACCATGGTGGCCTCACCTCAGTGGTGAAATTATGCAATCGTTATTAAGTGGGCAGGGCAGACGCAAGATTTGTAGAGGGGGGTTTCCACACCACGCCGCCAGTGGACGTGACCAGCATGCATGGGGGCGTGGCTATAATTTTAGACAGTGCTTGGCTGCTCTCCAACTCTTCCTATCCCCATCATATACATGGGCAATGCTGTGTGCACTACTGTTAGGTGCATGTAGCTCTCCCTTTTCAAGCAGAGTCGTGTGAAGCAGGAGCAGGGTCCAGACACCTCAATTATACAGTGCCCCAGGCTTAGAGGGGGGTTTCCAGGCACAAGGAACCCCCCCCCCCTCTGTTTGCCTATGCAGGGGATAGAAAAACGGCTACTCTCAAAGACCCTTCCTGAATTCGGAAGTATATTAGGCTACAGTGATCTTGTTTTGGGGAAGAAGTGGGGGGGGGGGGCTTTTTTTATTTATTCATTTTCTAACGTAGTAAGGTTCTGCCAGTCAGTTGATTATGATGGCAGGTATATCTTTGTTCCGCCTACAGCTTCACCCTCTGGCCACACTCATACGTAGATTTTAAGTTGCACCAGTTTTTTGATTTGCAATTCAAAATACAAATGTTCAGAAACATTTTTGCCTTAACATTCTGACGCATTTTGTCTGGCAGCATCTCGCTGCTAATTCAATTCCCCCCCTAAATGTCTAAAAGTAGTCAAATATAATATTGGGACATTTGTATCTTCTATGTGGACATTAGTTTATGTTACTTCAAATTAACATTTCTCTAATAGCAAATGCATGAGAAATAAGTCTTGCTAATCTCCGTGCCTCTGCTGAATGTTGTGTCCTGAAGCACAATTAATCATAATGCGAAGGGATAATACATTGTAAATCTATATACATTTTAGTGGTGTACATTCTGTTCCATGCAGGGGAATGCAAATGAGTTGTTGGTAAGCACAGATCAAAGCCCACACTTTATATAAGACACATTTTCAGTCATTATAAAGACATTTACTGTACTACAGACCTTTGCTGAACAATTGCTTTTAAATGACGTATTGCTATTTCTGAAATAATGCCCCGAATAATAGATTGTGCACTGTAAAACCATTTAGCTGTATTTCTGGTATTTGGAGGGGAAAAAAAACATTTATGTATCCCTTATAAGTGTCTGATAATAGACTTAGTCATTTAAATTTAAAGATATTTTTAAAAGGGACAGTTTAAAGTGAAAAAAAAAAAATATGTTTGGGGGCAGCAAGGTGGCTTAGTGGTTAGCACTTCTGCCTCACAACACTGGGGTCAGGAGTTCAATTCCCGACCATGGCCTTATCTGTGTGGAGTTTGTATGTTCTGCCCGTGTTTGCGTGGGTTTCCTCCGGGTGCTCCGGTTTCCTCCCACACTCCAAAAACATACTAGTAGGTTAATTGGCTGCTATCAAGTTGACCTAGTCTGTCTGTCTGTTTGTTTATGTATGATAGGGAATTTAGACTGTAAGCCCCAATGGACTGATGAGGGACTGATGTGAGTGAGTTCTCTGTACAACGCTGCAGAATTAGTGGCGCTATATAAATAGCTGATGATGATCTGGTGCATTTTGACAATCTAAAATCCCTTGAAAATATGATTACGGTCAATACGCACCTTTACCCTACACACATGTGTGTCTCATTTATCAAGCTCATTAGATGCACCATGAAACGCGTTGGGTTTGTAGCAGCACACATGGCTGCTCTGCCCTGCACACATCAAGATGCGCATCTATTCCCGGCTGCAAATTTTAAGGTGTGCAGGAAAAAATTTGTGAAGAGATGCACAGTGCAAAAGGGAAAGCGTCACAAAAGTCTATGAGGCTGATTCAATTAGGAGCGAGGTTCCACAGTGACTCTCAGCTAGGGTTATATACGCATTACTGCATTAGGTCCTGTCTGTGAGTCCATCAGTCCAGAGCGCTTCTGTTACCTAGGAGACTGCAAGCCCGGTTCTCTGCCCTCTTACATAAAATGACATTTTAAAAATGATAATTGTCAGCAAAGGGATAAGACAGACAGCTATATATATATATATATATATATATATATATATATATATATATATATATAGTGAGTTTAAATGCACTTTTCTACTTATATAGAGTTTAAATGTTTGAAGATTTAGTGAAAAATACAGTGAAACTATAATACTATATACTGCATATCCTATCTGAGTTTACAAATCTCACTATGAGAACAGATTGATTTAAACAACCAATGAGCGTGATTAAAAAAAAAGAGATAATCCCACATTTATGAGACTCTTCGGGTCCTACAGGGTAATAGGAGATTGATGAGATGAATTTTGCATGAAAGCCGCTGTTCTATTACAGATAATGGCTTTCCTATAATAATACCCAGCCATCTCCTAGGCATATTCTTTTATGTCACCGGAATGTAGAAAGTAACAGTGGATAAATCCATGTCTGTCCTTACCTCTTTTTTTCTTCCTGCGACAACATATTACTATAATTACGATAATGGCAATCAGCAGCAGTAACCCAGCAAGGGATCCAAAGACAGCGATGAGAATTATGTCTGTCCGACTCAGGAATGGGCCGCTTCCTGGAAAAGATTGCAAGGAAAATACAGAACTTTTTAAAACATATTATATCAGGTTGCACTGTATAGTAGTGGGTAGTCCCAGAACTGAACAACAAATCCTATTAAGGATAAATGTGCAAACCATCATTGGGATGCAGCACTAACAACATCCCCCAGGTGTAGGCAAATCTTTATTATTGACCAAAATAAAGGACATCATAACAAGTGTATTATAGCAGAAGCGTCATTTTATATCATACTTGTCAACTATGAAGATTACCCCTCCGGGTGATCTTCAACGTTGGGCGTGTCTTGGGGGCATGGGCATGCTAATCACATCCTTAGGCCCCACCCTCTGTTTTGCAATATCAATTTTGGCCTATTATAGCAGGGGGTGGGACCAGGATGACACGTTTAGCCCCACCCCCACCCACATCACCAAGGAAGTGAGCAGGATTCGGGAGGTTGCACTGCTCTCCCGGGAGTCCGGGAGAGCTCCCAAAAAATCGGGAGTCTCCCGGACATTCCGGGAAACTAGACAGCTATGTTTTATATTACACTACTTTGTAATACTGTATATCACATTTCAAATGATATATTCTGCAAAGTTCTGTTTACTTGTAGTATGAATGGAGTGTATTGTGGAGCATTGCAAGACCAAAGACCAATGTCATATGCATAGCTGCCAACATTATTAAAACAAATTCCACGGATGCTTTGATGCTACTTATGACAATTTGCATTACCACCCACTTTGCGATACATTTATGGAATTTGCTTATAATGCTTTATCTCCCAACACTTGTGCATTAGTACCGTCACCACGGTGATAGCTGTAATAGCTGTGTATTATTACCGTTACTACGGTAATTTCTCAGCTGATTTATGCTCGCAGCTCCATGAGCCGTGAGCAAAAATCCCTAGTAACGGTAATAATGCTCAGCCGCGTTGTTCGAAGGAGCAATGCAGCTGATTGAATCTACCCCTTGGAATCTTGAAATTGAGGCAAAATAAGCCAGGCCGCATTCCAACCAAACCCCGCCCACAAATGATACTGATTTAATCAAACTCCACCCCCTTTGATTAAGCCCTGTCCCTTTTGCAGCCCGCGAATCGGGATGTCTGTTGGGAGGTATGAGTGTTAATTGTTTTGAATTTTAAATACAACAGTTCTGAAAATATTAACACCTAATACAGTAAGGGCAGTCAAGATATGGAATTCATTGCCAGGGAAGGTTGTGATGGCAGATTCAATAGATATGTTTAAGAAAGGGTTAGACAAATTTTTAGCGGAAAGGTGTATCCAGGGATACGACCGTCAATTTAAAATAAAGGATAGTAGTGGATATAGGGTAAAATTGGATTGCAATATTGAGTCTGGGGGGATTTTCAAAATTGAAACAGATGGGCGGTTGCCTACTCTGGATTAATTTCAAATATAAGTGCAGGATCGCAGAAGATCCAAAATAGGTTGAACTTGATGGACTGGTGTCTTTTTTCAACCTCATCAACTATGTTACTATGTTACTAATACCCAGGGAATAAGGACAGTAATAATATTTTTAGCTATAAACTAAAAATGATATAAAATGTGATGTGATTTGGAGGAAGCTTGTAGCGTGATCAGCCAGCTCCTGGTTGGCAGTACGAATTTCCATGAAATCACATTAACCAGGCTGGCTGGCATAGGCGCTAGCTATAGTATTTTATGGTGGGCAAAACTATACACAGAAATATTCAAGCATAGTTTTTGGTAAATGTACGTAAGAAGAGTAATAAAAAAGCGTGTTTGTGTGTTTTTGTTGAGTTGGTCGCATCTCAAGCAGAGTCGAGTGCAAAAACAGCAGCTCTTGTCCTGTCAGACATGCAAGTGAGCATAGGAGGAAACTTTTAAAAATGATTGGGGAGTGTGCTATTGTTACCCCCCAACCCCCCCCCCCCCCCAATATAACTGAAAAATGCCATGCATAGACATGGGTAGTGAGGTGCTCAAGCAGCACACAGAGCTGGTTCCTATGCAAGTGGGAGTTTAAGTGCAGCCATAGTGTACAGATGACGCCTGAATTGAGTCCTAAGACCCACTCCCACCACTCAACTAATGAGGTGGCCAGGAACCGGGAGGTTGCCCTGCTCTCCCTGAAATCCGGGAGGACTCCCAGAAATCCGGGAGTCTCCCGGACATTCCGTGAGCGTAGGCAGCTATGTTATACAGTAGAGTGTTAATTTGTGAGAGGGTATTTAAAGGATTTATTTCCCCCACAAGCGCAGGAAGCAATGTCCCTCTGTGAATGTTTTTACTTTACAGATGGTTAAAAAGCACTTTGAACCAAATAACTAAGGTATGATAAAAACACGGATGCACTATCCCTCTCCGGAACACTCTCCCTTTATCCTTTATGTACCTGCTTACTTGATTGAAAACTTTAACATGCATGCACTAATATTGTATCTTCAATTCAGATGCCTTTCTCTCCCTTTCCCTCAAGGGTCTTCGAAGGATTTTTTACAGAAGCCACAATAAATAAGTAAAAAAATAGGGTATATATATTAAATTACCTCCTTTATTACATAAAAGTATTAGAAAAACAAGCAGTCTAAAATAAACAGTGATAAATGATCCCCGACTGGGGTAAGAACAACTTGCCTACAGGGGTATACACCGTTCAGCCAAACCATTAAAACCACCTGCCTAATATTGTGTAGGTCCCCCTTGTGCCGCCTATACAGCTCTGACCCGTCGAGACATGGACTCCACAAGACCTCTGCCACCCGGAAAGAAAAACTTTGGCGCTCACTAGTGAAGAAGAGCATAGAGAGCAGCTGGCACGGAGCAGACAGCCGCTACCTGTCCCCAGCTGCTGTATAACCTCCGTCCTGCAGGGTGCACTGTGGGGGGAAGGCACACAGAGGGGATTTGACATGTGATCAGTTCTCACAGGGAGGATGGAGCATCAGCAGGTGACTTGGGATGATGGGGGGATATAACGTGCTTGGTGAGAAGTTGATGTTGAGGGGGATAGGTATAATAAGAGAGTTAATTATGAGGGTAAGTGGGTTAATGGGGTACTTTTGATGAGACTGAGGGAGTTAATGACTAAAAATGGGATTATTTAATGATGTTGGTGTAAATTAATTATGGGGATGAAGGAGTTAATGAATAGAAAGTGGTTAAAAGAGGTGGTATTATTGTAATGTGCCTAGTGGCTATGAGGGAGGTATTTGTGTAATGTGTGGGGAGACGGGAGGGGTTGTTGCCAGCTTATTGTCATTATTTAATTTTTTTTTGCTTTGTTTTGAAATCTAACATTTGGAATCCCCTTCCCCTTGCAGTTTCCCCAGGACAGCGTTCTGCATCAGACATCAGTGCACCTAGACTGCAGCTTTACCTGGCAGAAGAAGGTAAGTTATTATTTTTAATTTGTAAAACGTTGCACCGGCCCTAACTGTGGTATCTGGCACCAAGACATTAGCAGCAGATCCTGTAAGTCCTGTAAGCTCCTTGGCTCGGACTTGTTTTTCCAGCACATCCCACAGATGCTCCATCGGATTGAGATCCTGGAATTTGGAGGCCAAGTCAACACCTTAAACTCTTTGTCATGTTCCTCAAACCATTCCTGAATAATTTGTGCAGTGTGGCTAGACGCAAAATCCTGCTGAAAGAGGCCACTGCCATCAGGGAATACTGTTGCCATGAAAAGGGTTATTTGGTCTGCAATAATATTTTAGGTAGGTTGTATGTGTCAAAGTAACATTGACATGAATGCCAGGACCCAAGTTTTCCCAGCAGAACATTGCCCATAGCATCCCACTGCCTGCACGGCTTAGCTACTTCCCATAGTGCATCCTGGTGCCATCTCTTCCCGAGTTAAGCGACACATACAGACCTGGTCGTCCACATGATTTAAATCTGATTCATCAGACCAGGCCATCTTCTTCCATTGCTCCGTGGTCCAGTTCTGGTGCAAACGTGCCCATTTAGGCGCTTTCAGTGGTGGACAGGGATCAACATGGGCACTCTGCCCAGTACACAGCATACTACGATGCACTGTATGTTCTGACACCTTTTTATCATAAGCCAGTATTTACTTTTTCAGCAAATTGTGCTACAGTAGCTTTGCTGTGGGATTGGACTAGACGGGCTAGGCCTTCACTCCCCACGTGTATCAGTGAGCCTAGGGCGCCCATGACCTTGTCGCTGGTTCACCGGTTGTCCTTCCTTGGAACATTTTTGGTAGGTACTAACTACTACATACCCGGAAACCCCCACAAGACCTGCCGTTTTGGAGATACTCTGACCCCATCATCTAGCCATCATAATTTGGCCCTTGTCAAAGTCGCTCAGATCTTTACACTTGCCCATTTTTCCTGCTTCCAACACATCAAATTCAAGTGCTAACTGTTCCCTTGCTGCCAAATATATCATACCCCTTGACAGGTGCCATTGTAACAAGATAATCAATGTTATTCACTACACTTGTCGGTGGTTTTAATGTTGTGTCTGATCGGGGTATATGTTGTCACAAATGAGATCAGAGTCTTTAAACCTGGATAATCCACTCACAAACCTTCAAATCCATCCATATTGATTACAATATTTTGTGTGTGATCCAGATTGTATAATACCCGTGTTTCCATCAGGACAGAAATTCTACTTCTGTTAGGATATTTATACATTATATGTATTTTCTTATTATAGATAAAGGTACTTGCTGTATAACCACCTTGTGCATTTGTGACATGTAACTTCAGGTGCACATATTGTGATCGCCATCTTGTGGACAATTCAAAAATTCATGTAATAAGAGGTGACAATTTAAAAATATATCTTTACAATCATTAAGTATATTGTGTAAAAATAAAATATAAGGTGTGAAAAATTTTTACCAAAAAAAATCCACCTTACAGCACAGGCACCACTTTTAAAACCATATTGGGCCTCATTTATCAGTAGGAATAAATCCAACTAGAAGGGACAATTCTGCTTTGTGGCAAAACAATGTTACATTGCTGGGGGGGGGGGGGGGGTGACAAATATAAAATGTGTGGGTAGATTTAGCGTTAGGAGGGGGGAGTGTCGTAACTCAACTCTAAATTGCAGCGTACAACTAAAACTTTCCAGTATTTGTGTGCTACATGCAAAAGCAGACCGTATTTTCCCTGCATGCAAAAACAAAATCATTCACACCCCTTGTATAAGAACATGGATGGCCCCTGATGTTTATAGTTCTTGTTCAATAAAAAGTACTTTGAAAAAACCTCTGAAGAAACAGAATTAAACATCTTTGAAAAAAGTGCAAACAGTGTGCCTCTTGTAGTACTTATACCTTTCACCTATATTTGTGGGGGGCTTCTAAAGGGCTTGAATTTTAAGATATTAATGAGGTCCCGGTAATCAGGAATCATCCTATACTTTCAGTGGGATGCAAATTATACCTTACTAGGCACATTTTATCCAAAATTAAAAGCGGTCAAACACACTACAGAGACTTGTAAAAAATACATTTATCATTGCTTAATTGTACCTTTTACGGGGGAATGTTTACCCTAAACATAGAGGGCCTGATTCATTAAGGAAACTAAAGCAAAATAAAGGAGTAACTTGACACCTTGGCAAAACCATGTTGCATTGGAGAGAGGTAAATTTAAAATGTGGGCACAGATTCCTAGTTGGAATTGGAAATGTCCTAGATCAACGTTAAATTTCAGGGCAAAATTAAAGCTATCAAGTTTTTGTGTGCTGCATGAAAAGCAGTCAGTATTTATCTTATGTGCAAAATAATAAACTAATTTGCACCCCTTGTATTGCAACATGGTTTTGTCCAGGAGAAAATGTACTCATTGTTTTTACTTACTTTCCTTAACGACTCAGGTCCAGAGTTGTTACACCTTTGTGCACATACCTCCCAACAGTAAATAATGAAAATACAGAACAAATTAAGCCCTGCTCACAAGCCCCACCCATTATCTGCCCAAGCCTTGCCCGGATCCACCCTACAGTGCAAAAAGTGCCCAGAAGTTATGTCCACCCTCCAGCAAGCCTGAACATCTGGACTTCTGGAAGGTATTGCATGTGTGTAGGCTATGAACAAATTTAGGGAGTTGTTTCTGCCAGAACATGGCTGAACATAGTCTTAGGTTAGGCTCAGCTTTTTAGATTCAAAGTGGAGCAGAGGCAGAGGCCAAAATGAGTTATGGGCCAGTCCGACACTGATCAAGCCTCCAATGATATGATACCCAATGCCCAATGATGTCACACATCTCTTTTCCCATTGGGCCACAAGCTTTTGTTTGTAAAAGGGTTATTACACCTCAAGGAGACTGGCTAGGGTCCCGGAGTTAATTGATCCATCAGGCCCCATCCTCATTCTAAAGAGCCTCCCAAATAAAAAATGTGAGAACCAAATGTTGGAAGTAATAAAAAAAAAAAAAGTTGTTATAAATATAAAACATGAATAAAACAAGTAATTATGTTCCCTGGACCTCTCACCAGCTTAATACAATCACCTCAGTCATTCACGCACTCCTGCAAAAATGTATGAATATCACACAGAATGAAATGCCCCAAATACTGCCGGCCCCTGACATTTGTCCTCCAACCCCTGACCCTATCCTCACTTCCTTCACCTTAAGGCTTTGTGTATGGGGCCTATGTGCAGTGACATCACAACATAAAAATGTAGTAAACAAATAAATAAAAATAAATACAAACATTTGTCCCTGCACTCTATAGTGGCTTCAGACCTTTTATAATACACAGACATTGTGTTATCGAAACACTCAGGAGAACCAGTTAATTTGCGCACACTTTGTGGTAATTGGATGTCTCACTAATTGCGAGCAGCCATTATTCAGAAACAATGTTCCACTGTAATAACTATAATATAATCGTTACGATCAGACGCACTTACCCTGGATTTGCTCCCTTACTGCTACGTTCACGGTTGCAGACTGCGGTTCATTCAGAGTTGATATTGAGGCCAGGCAGGTTAAACCCATATCACCCTCTGGGATTATTTTAAAAGTGCTTACAGCAGTCACAAAGCTGTCTGCTCCTGCAATATATTCCGTGAAGTAATATAAATTACTCGCTAACGTATCGTTCATTTTCCAAGTGATGGCTGGAGCTGGGTGCCAGTCCGAGGCTCTGCAGACCATGCTTATTGTGGTGTTTGGTTTAACAGTGACACTTCCATTTGTGATAAGAATGGATCCTTTCACTAAGGGAGGAAAAACAGGTGTTACATATATATTAACACCATTTGGAACCACGAGAGACCCCTAAGTTTCGCTAAACAACATTTGGAGATGGTCAAGTTGCTGCTCTCTGGAGAAAGCAGCTGAATATGACCTTGCTCCAGTTAAATAGTTCATGCGCTTCCACATTCATAATGGGCAATCCAGTGTTAAATGGATCTCATCATGTCAATTAATATTAGACACAACTCAAGAGGGAATTTATAAGTGCTGGCATTTAGGTGGACCTATCAGAGACTCCAGTGATTCGTTAAGGATTTTTGCAAATTGGAAGGTCTTTAATAATCTTTTTGGAATCTGTCCGAACCTGTTGTGGGCCATGTGGATTTTGTGGATTTCCCTTTACAAGGCAGCACCGCTTTAAATTTAAGCTGCGAAGACGCCAATCTCCCGCGAGTTGAGAAAACCGGGGTATGATACATTTACCCCCTGGTCTGGTCATTAAGGTGTAAAATATCTCTGCTTGCTAAGAGGTTCAGAAAACTATGTTACCGCAGTTCCCACTGGGTCTAGACATAATGACATCTATAGAACAACATAAAATATAATAATAGTAATAATAGTAATACACACCCTGGACGGAGAGGTAGGCATCACGAATCGATGCCAAGAGGCTACTGCACCTTACTGGTCCAGAGTTGCTTTTGTTGACATTGATAATTGTCATCTCCGAGGTAAACGCTCCGGTAATGGCATTTGTGCTGTTCCGTACATGTATATAATCATAACTCACAGAGGGCCCTGTGGGCCCTATACTGACAACATAAACATCTTTTAGGTACCACGAAATACTTTGCCATCCAGCCGCTATAGTGCACAGGAAGCTGGCATTAGAACCAGTGAGGACGGTAACATTCTGAGGTCCTTCTATTATCTCCGAGCATGACCCATAATCTGTTGAGAGGAAAACAGAACAAGACTGTAAACAACAAAACAGCGGTTCATCATAGTAAATTAAGCTCATTTGTCCTTTGGCCCAGAAGCAGAGGCCTAACACATTTTTAAGGTGCAGGGTCTGAACACCTTATTGCATTTCATTTTTAATTCCTCCATTTGTTGAAAACCAACAAATTTGGTTACCTCCAAAATTAGTTGAACATAGAACTTTCTGTAGCCAATCATAACAGAATAGTCACAGCACCAGGAGATGAGTGCACTGATCATGTGGGAGACAGTGACCTGTCTAGTCATCTGATTATAAAAGTGAGGACACAGCTGCATGTGACAGGAGCAGTGACATGATGTGAGGAGGGGAGTGGAGGCAGCAGGAAGCCACAGGTTGAGAGTTATATAGTAGAAGGAGCAGGACCCTGCAGCACACAGAATATCAGGAGATGAGTGATGTGTTACTGAGGACAGGGCTGCATGTGACAGGAGCAGTGACATGATGTGAGGAGGGGAATGGAGGCAGCAGGAAGCCACAGACTGAGAGTTATATAGTGGAAGGAGCAGGGTCCCCAAGCAGCTCAGAGTATATCAGGAGATGAGTGATGTGTTAGTGAGGACAGGGCTGCATGTGACAGGGGCAGTGACATGATGTGAGGAGGGGAGTGGAGGCAGCAGGAAGCCACAGGTTGAGAGTTATATAGTAGAAGGAGCAGGACCCTGCAGCACACAGAATATCAGGAGATGAGTGATGTGTTACTGAGGACAGGGCTGCATGTGACAGGAGCAGTGACATGATGTGAGGAGGGGAATGGAGGCAACAGAAAGCCACAGACGGAGAGTTATATAGTAGAAGGAGCAGGATCCCCAGCAGCACAGCGTATTTCAGGAGATGAGTGATGTGTTAGTGAGGACAGGGCTGCATGTGACAGGGGCAGTGACATGATGTGAGGAGGGGGATGGAGGCAACAGAAAGCCACAGACGGAGAGTTATATAGTAGAAGGAGCAGGATCCCCAGCAGCACAGCGTATTTCAGGAGATGAGTGATGTGTTAGTGAGGACAGGGCTGCATGTGACAGAGGCAGTGATATGATGTGAGGAGGGAAGTGGGGGCAGCAGGAAGCAACAGACTGAGAGTTATATAGTAGAAGGAGCAGGATCCCCCAGCAGCACAGAGAATATCAGGAGGTGAGTGATGTGTTAGTGAAGACAGGGCTGCATGTAGTGTGAAACAAAGTTCATATCTCCAACTTGTTATATTTTTACCTCGACACACACACCCACTGTTTTGCTGGACTGCTTGCAATACTTTCCCACAACCGTCTTTGCGCACATCAGTACGCTCACTCTCACCACTGGTACAGCCTCTGCAATTCACCCTGAAACTCCCCAGACCTTAATTTCATTGAGAACTTGGGTCAATCCTCAAGAGGCGGGTGGACAAGCAAAAACCCACAAATTCTGACAAACTCAGATTAGGCAAGAAAGGGCGGCCGTCAGTCAGTACGTGGCCCAGAAGTTGACTGGCAGCTTCTCAGGGTGAATTGCAGAGGTCTTCAAAATGAAGGGTCAACACTGCAAATATTGACTTTTTGAATAAACTTAATGTAATTGCCAATAAAAGCCTTTGACACTTATTAAATGTTTGTAATTATACTTCAGTATACCATAGCAACATCTGACAGAATGTTCTAAAAACACTGATGCAGCAAACTTTGTGAAAACCAATACTTGTGTCATTCTCAATACTTTTGGCCATGACTGTAGTGTGTGTGTGTGTGTGTCAGTATATTAATATAGTGTGTAATGAAACAGAAGCAGGCCCATTTGCTGGTAAAAACATCAAGTTTTTAAAGCAAAATGGCTTTTTGCATTTTGATAAATCAGCCCCTGTGTTCAGTACTGTCATAGAACATTATTATATAATCTATTGCTATAATATGATCTACACCCTATTATAATCAGCCAGCTATGTGAAAAGATAAAAAAATGGTGCTGTACGAAGAAGGAACATATAAAATAAAATGCAATATAAAGTGAGGTTTGTTTTTTATTGCATTATTTGTTTTCATTACTTAAGCTTTATCATTTATAATAATAAAATATTGCTGTGTTAAGTAACACTTAAATAACCTCTTTTTATATTGATAAATATCATACTTGCCCACTTTCTACAAGCTCCCTTCCGGGAGCCAGCCAGTGGAGGGGGGCGTGGGGGGGGGGGGGGGCGGGACGGCCGAAATTGCGTCATTTTGGCCCGCTCCCTGTGACGTCATTTGACATTGGGGGTGGGACCAAACGCCGCGATTCACCGGGAATCACGGCGTTTGGGATCTAATTCCTAGGGAAGTGGGCAGAATTCGGGAGATTGCCACACTCGCAATGCGGGAGTCTCCCGGACATTCCGGGAGAGTTGGCAAGTATGATAAATATATAGTGTACCGAATACCACCCTTTAAGGATGGGCCGCTACTTATGGGCCAGTGCTATGTGCTTGTCCCCCGGGCTAACGTCTGCCATCCAACCCCTGCTGGTCACAGTATATTAGGCTGCAGTGTCGGGCACACCTGTTATAATGTGCACCAGTGCCAGACTGGTCAGCACGGGGCTGAATTCCCTAGGGGTATTGGACCTAAAAAACTGCCTGGAAGTATAACAATTTTATTTATGTTTACTGGGACCTACGGTACTCCTTCTCATTGCAAACTGCTCTTCTGTTCTGTGCGTTGGCAAGATAATATATATAGCGGTCATTCCCATTTCATTATTTAATTATTACATGATTAATTAATTATATTTAAGATTATTTGTTATTATTATTAACAAGGTCTAGAGTTCCAGGCTCCAGACCTTGACCCACTCGCTCCCCAACACAGAATGACGGTCTTTACGAGGAGGGGGGAGTACAAAGTTCACAAGATTCCAACCTCACAGACATTTGCCTTACTTGCAAATCCGAGTTGAGTGGGCAATTCTGAGTCTAGACTTCTATTGTCAAAACTCATACATATTTGTACGTTTGCTTGGAATACATTTATTTATCAATTCAGCCATACAATTTCTTTTAAAATGATCATATATGAAATTTTCTTATGTAACCTATGGTCAGGTTCTGCAGTTCAAATCATGTTTCCTAGAAGAGATCAATCTGTAAGCTGTGAAAACTGTCGCATAATTGCCCCATCTATCTTTCCAGTATTATTTTGTGAACTGCTGCACGTCTAGACGTTGATGGTTTATTTCTGCACTGACAAATGTGGGCATTTCGGCTATTCTTTATCTCATATGAAATTCTCATTTTCTTTTTTTTTTTTCCACTGTTGAAGGTTCAGCGTTTGGCACAATATCACACTGTCAAATTTCTATATCCTAGGGGGACGGGAGAGCACAGCTACGAGTGGTCGCAATATATCAAAGTCATGCTAAAAATAATAAAAGACATGAAACCAAAATGGTTATTGTATTTTCTGGTCACGTTACGATTGATATGAAAAGTAATGCAGTTAATATAAAGTCATACATACAAATCAGTACCCTTTAAGTATGTATGCTAATAAGGCAATGGTATTTATTGGTAAATTTATCATTTAAGAAGATGAGGCTGTAACAGCTTCTACAGTCTACAAAATAAGTTACTAGATATAACACAAAAAGGAAAAAGCATAATAAAATAAATTATTAAAGTTAATTAAGATACAAGATTTTGTTTGCATTCAAGATTATAGGGAAAGTATAGTCCGGTTGAAGTGCAGTATTTAATTCAATTTGGCCAGGAGTCTTGGCTGCATTGCTACATGTCTGGCTGAAGAGGTTCCCAAGCTTAGCTGTGGGCATCATGAGATTGTCTCACATCCAATCCTGAGGCACGATATTCAGTGGGGAATACCATGTGGAGCATCCCAGCCTATCACTGTCCTCTACTCAGGGCCTGCAGAGGACTGGTTTCAAGAGTGGCAATAAAAAATTTGATTGTTGGGAAAAGTTCTCTTTGCAGGCAGGAATCCTGAGTTTTAATTGTTTTTTTTTTTTTTCTTTGTTTCCTTTTAACTATTCTAGTTTTATATACTTAATTCACTGTATAAGTCCAGTAACAGTCATACTATAATAAGGGTATGCTGTCGACGGCTAGACATTCATTTGGTCAACATTCAGAAAGTCGACAACATTAGGTGGACAATTCACATGCTTGACAGTATTATTAGGTAGACAATTCAAATGTAGACAGTATTATATGGTTAGTGTTAGGGATATTATTGTTGACCTAATAATACTGTCTAAATCTCAATTGTTGACCTAATAATACTGTCTACATTTCAATTGATAACCTAATAATACAGTCTACATTTCAATTGTTGACCTAATAATACTCTCTACATTTCAATTGTTGACCTATGTAATGTTAAATACTTTGGTGTCAAAAGTATTATATGATTGATACCTTTATTGGCTAACCCCCCAATTTTTTTTTTTATTATTATATTTGCTAGCTTTCAGAGCACAAAGGCCCCTTCATCAGGCAAGTTTACAAATGAATGACTGAGAAAAAGGCACATTGTCTGCTTGCCAATTGTCAATAAATATACATTTTATATAAAAACAATTTCAACTAGACATTTTGCAATAATTGCAGGCTCTGATTTTATTACCTATAAATGTTTGTTAGATGCATGAGGGGCCTAGGACACAGAACCCTGAAACAGCTTTTCTTGGGGCAGCAGATACAGTGCCCTGTTAATTCTGCTTGGTAAATGTGTTGACCAGCAGAATATGTCTGCCAAAGGGAATGTGACAACACGAACCAATAGGTAGCCACCTGCTGTTTCTCATTGGTCCAAGGTGTCAATGCATCATGGTCACCTTCCCCCAGAATGAACTTATTTTACAATTCCAGCCCTGGGTGCATTGGTGTCTGATGCATTTCTGGACTGCAAAATCTCATTTTTAGTGGGTGAGAACTCTCCTGAAAACAGAAGGACATGAGAATAAATGGATGCTACTCATATTCCCACAGGAAGCACATGGCCATGGGTGACTTATATAATAAACTACTGTTGTCTTACCTTGTACCAAACACAGCAGTACAATGATCAATGCACAGATCCTTCTATCTCCGTCCATCAGCTTTAATCTCACTCACGTCCTGAAACAATGAAAATGTAGACAAATTAGGAAGAGCAATTTCTAACATTATATAAAGTGATTTACTGAATAAATATGATCTCACATTTTTGCAATTTGTTACAAATGTTAGGAGAGAAAATTAATAGGTATCCAGGAAAAATTACTGTTCATAACAGATGGACAATAATTAAGTTTCTTAGAAGATTTCCATCTCAATTTCTAATGCAACACTATCCCTTCTTCCTCCTAACCAGGACATTGGAGTTGTTTGTGGTGGAGGGGTCTCTCCCCTGAAACTCCCCCATTTACCAAAATGCAACCCACTGACCACTGAACTCTCCAGAGATATTTGCTGAAATAATTCTCCAGGGGTGGGACCATGCCACAAACACAACTGGGTTCGGAACCTGGAGAGTCCATTGACCAATAGCAAATGTACCCTATTTAGGGGGATGGTGAGACATAAATGTTGTTTTGCAGTTATATCTGTCTTCGATGGTTAATATTAAATCAAAATGTATCTGTCAAGAGGAAGTTGGAACAAGGCAATGTTTGGTAGATTATTCAGAGGTTGCAAAGCTTGTAGTTTATATAGAATATAGTTTTACACATATATAAAATGAAGAGGACATGTCACAAAAAAGGAACAGTTAGGACTTGTTTGGCATCTATAAGTCAGTAAATTGAGTCAAAGGGATAGATTTACTAAGCTGCGGGTTTGAAAAAGTGGGGATGTTGCCTATAGCAACTAATCAGATTCTAGATTTCATTTATTTAGTACCTTCTACAAAATGATAGCTAGAATCTGATTGGTTGCTATAGGCAACATCCCCACTTTTTCAAACCCGCAGCTTAGTAAATCTAGCCCAAAGTCTATGACATTGGCTATAAAAACGGCATTGACATTTTGTCACCTTGACTGAAATTGCCATGAAATTTATCGTACATTTTACAGTATGTGAACAAATTGCAGTGTCTTGAAATACAGACTATTGATTGGATATTTATGCAATGGTATATTCTGTGTTAGACATTTACAGCTGGATGTTTATGCAATGGTATATTCTGTGTTAGATATTTACAGCTGAGCTTAGATCCTGTGTGGTAGGAACGCCTGTCCCTTCTCCCTTGTCTGTCTGCACCTTTCATTCCTCCTCTTTTAGCTCTTCCGATATATATGGCATGCAGAGAGTATATAGAGATAGCTGCACAGTACTTCAGCTCTATGTCCTATCTCCCATATTCTTTTATCACACCAATAATGAGGTAGTTTCAAGGATCTACTGGACTATAATATCGCAGCCATAAAAAATGACTTATTTCCGTGGTCTATGAATATTTTTTATTTCTCTCTAGTTATTGAATCAGTGTAAATGGCGTGCAAAATTGTTACTATCTAAATAATATAATATCAAAAGCACATTCGTTGTTTCACAGTAAAACAGGTAGCAAATCATGATCGAGGTCCAATATCAGACAGCCACAGGAGGACGCCATTTTTCACTACCAGGGATGCTTTATTAGTAAAGGAGGTGTTGTGAGTGTGGAAGGGGGAGAACAGCTGAATGGACAAGAAAGGAATTATCGGGAAAAGAATGGGAATATCCAACAGAGGGTTGGAACCAGAATGGAAAACATTTTAGCACAGACCTGGTAATGGAAGATCATTGCATTTATAACTAAGGTTCCCTACTTTATCACCATAGCAAAACCTATATATAGTAACTCTTATCTGGAGGTCCACGTTGTGCCCTACTGAACATGCAAAGGGGCTCGGCGCATGCATGGAACTGGAAGTATGGTTTTAGCTACTAAAATAAATTAATGTTTTTTGGAAAAAAAAGAAAAAGGAATAGCTGTAATATATAAAAAATATAGTGGTAGATGTAATTTATAAGCCATATCCTTGGACTAGCCCCCCAGATTATAATATGTAATACTCGGATCCAGTGCTCGCTGTTCAGGGAGCTGGACCCTATTAGTGGAGAGAAGAGAGGAGGAGCCGCTGGCTTGGGGGCAGTGCCTTGGCCACTGGAAACCACAGAGAGAGGAGTTTGGCAAAAGAGAAGTTCAGAACATTGAGAGAGTCACTATCCAGGAGGGAGAGACTGTAGGTGGGGGTGAAGCCGGCATTACAAATAGGCTGAATGCAATGAGGAGGGCAGTTAGTCTAACAGAGAATGTTGCCATCTAATAAAGAGAGCTGCCAGAATCACAGAGGAAACTGCAGGCACGACAGCGAGTGCTGCCAATTCCAGAGGTATAAGAGAGTAAGCTGCCTGTATCGGAGAACAAGCTGCCAGTACCAGAGAGGAAGCTGTCCTTTTCAGGGAGACAGCTGTCTGATAGGGAGTCCAGATCCAGTTCAGGTGTCCACAGGTAGTCCAGATTCAGCCCAGGTGTCAAGAGAGTGTCTGTTTTAGTTGTCTGCAGGAAGTCCTGCTATGTTTTAGTTGTTCCAGGTGCCTTCCTCCTGCTTCTTTTCTTTTGCCTAGTGAAAAGATTCTTTGACTCTTCAAGGCCTTCAAATCATACCGGAAGTCCCCACCAGGTCTCCAGAACTGATCTATCTCAATGGCAAGTGTGAATGACCCATTTAATCATGCATCACACCATACATGGGTCTGAGATCCACAACAACAGGCCACCTGAGTTAGAGATCTGGGGCCTGATTCATTAAGGATCTTAACTGCAGAAACTTCTTATTTCAGTCTCCTGGACAAAACCATGTTACAATGCAAGGGGTGCAAATTAGTATTCTGTTTTGCACATAAGTTAAATACTGACTGTCTTTTCATGTAGCACACAAATATCAACTTTAAATTTCAGTTTACAAATAAGCTTTCAAGTATTTGTGTGTTACATGAAAAAACAATCAGTATTTAACATGTGCAAAACAGAAAACTAATTTGCACCCCTTGCATTGTCACATGGTTTTGTCCAGGAGACTTAAATAAGAAACTTCTTAAGTTAAATACTGACTATTTATTCATGTAGCACACAGGCCCCTGGTCTTGAACTACTCAATACATATTTATAATCATTATTATTCTTGGGATTACTCCCCTCATCTACATCAAGAAAGAAGTACATTACTCTTATTACTTCAAATTATTGTCAATTATGCATTTACGGACTTGTAGCAATTTATTTTTCCTGAGTCACAGTTGCTTTCTTCTTCATGTTATAATGTAACCTTTTTAGATTACCTTTTCTATGTTTGCATATACGAACTATAACAAATTACTTTTAAAAAGATAATGCCTTTTAGTGGGAAACGCAACAACCGAATGAATTTTTGATGAGAAATACAAATAAAAATATGTTACGTTTACTTGTAGCAGTGTGTTTTGTGTGAAGAGTTTTCAGTTCGTAGATCAGAGACCGGAAAGACTGACCTTCCCAAGATCAAAGCTCTGAAGCTGGGCTCTGGTCCAAGGTTTACAGCATGAAAGAAGAGTTCAGTGTAATTGGTCAATTCATGTTAAAATTGCAAGGGTAATGCAGATGGAAAAGGCCGATGGTAGACATTGGTTTGTAGAGGATGCGAGTATACTGAAAATGAGACAAGTCTAAAGCAGAAAATGTTTTATTAATTCTGTTTTTTTCTATAAAAAAAACAACAACTATGTATTCTATATATATTTAAAACAGCAATTCCATGTTTTTAAACATAAATCAACGTGGCAGGCTATAAAAAGAATAATGGAATTTACCTATTTATAACGTTTTTTCATCAGGCTGCAATTCATTAATTCATTTATGACTCTGGACTACCATGACAACTACAGTCAAATGGCACATGATGTAATGAGCAGAGAGACTTTGGAGCATCCCTCTGAGCTCTGGTTGCATTGTGACATCCACCCCGCCCCCCCCCCCCCTCTTCCGTCACATGCTATGCTGAGATCTCTAAGCCTGTCTGTTTATCAGACCAACTGTGTCTGTGTCTGGCAGCCATTTTTTGTCTGCCAACCAGAGAGCATTTCATGATTTGCGGGAGTATAGCTAAGACAAATGCTAAAAAAGGCACTAAGCTTGCTATTTAAAGAAGGAAAAATAATACATTTTATGTGGGATTACTGCTTTAACTATAGGTTCTCATAAAGTTGTTCCTAATGTGGACCTTACAACTATACATTAAACAGACATGTGAAACATAAGTTACATCTATGTTTTGCTACAGCCATATAGTTGGTCATAAAATTGTCATTTTGCAGGCCTGTATGAAGTATTAATAAGTGTGAACATTCCATGTACTGGCAGGAACATGCTCACTGTGCTCCTGAGAAACTAGTTGTGTCATAATTAAACAGTAGGGTCTGACAACTTTAACCAACTTCCTCTGATTAATCACATAAGGTTAGTGTCACAGGATCTTCAGCCCTGAGGACAGCCCACAGTTGCTAATTTAAATAAAGCCTGGGTCACCCTTAAAAATGCTAGTCATCATCTTATTAGGATTCCCAATATAAAAACCATTAAGAGAATGAGGTGATTTTTATTTAACACGGGTTACACAGGTAAGTGATGCAATAAATGGTAAGGCATAAAAAGTCAGAGTATGGCCGTTATAGCAAGGACTACTTGGACTCTGGAGGCACGAGGCACCGGATGCGTCACAGGTAGCAGGACTGCAGATAACTCGGGAGGCACGAGGCAACAGATGATCAGCAAGCCGAGAAAGTGTAGTGGTCTGCGAAGACAGTGGAGATGTCACAAGGGGTGCAATAGTTTGTGGACTGATACACAGGAGTGAAGACTGGATGCGATGGTCTGGGAGACGTTACCACTAGACAGTGGAGATGACACACAGGATGCAATAGTTTACAGACCGATACACAGGAGATACTGGAAACAGGATGCAGACTGTAGGTGCTGTATTGCTAGTGGTGCAATGGAATACAAACACCGTAACGCAGGAGGGTCAAACAAGCCAAGGATGAAAGCCAGACGGTCCACCACGATACCAAGGAGAAGCAGGTGCAGAGTCACAACAAAGCCAAGTGAGGGGTCACAGGAAGGGATGTCCAAACAGAACGACAAGCAGAGGTCAAATCCAAGAATTCAAACAAGGATAACTCACAGGAGAACCAGCAGAGGTAAAGGCAACAGATGAACTGACAAAGGCTGGTGGGGCAGGCAGACTTTTATAGGCCAGGGACAGGTGCTAAACATCCTGGAGTAATGAGCTTAGCTCTGTCAGGTAGGAGAGCAGTTCAAGTACCACAGTGGCCCCATTGGTGGAATAGTGGTACTGCAAGCTAGATACATAACAAGGCAAAAGTCCAACATAGCTCTTGGCAGACAGGAGCTGCAGGAGGCAGATTGTGACACACCTGACCTATTCAATTCAAGGCTCGTTGCTGTTTCATAGAATGGGCCTTATGTCACTAGCGCTACATGAAACTAGGTAATTGCCTTACAAAAACTAAATGAATTCTACGATGGCGCAAAAATGTTATATGAGACAAATAATGAAAAGAAACCAAATTTCATCTGACAAACTATGCCAAAAAATATCTCAAAACTGGTCCATAAAATGGCTGCCTCCACTGTGTGTAGGCACTGGTAACACTCTTAGTAGAAATTCTATTCAATAAGGTTGTTAAATCAGGCTTTATGAACTAAACTAATAAACAATGTAAGTACAAATTAATTTGCTAACTATTTTTTAAACATTTTATAAACCTTAATTGCTGTCTCCTTACTATGCGGAAAATTTAATTTGCGCGCGAGGTGATGCCATGCATTTCAGAGTCTGTGGAGATACATCGGGCCTGATTCATTAGTGATCATATCTTGTGCAAAACTTAAGATGCTTATTTTTAAGAAGAAACGGGGAGATAAGAGTGAAGTTAAGATGGATTTTCATCTTAACTTAAGAAATTCTTCACTTACGCAGTGGATTTTGCTTCTTATCTCCCTTTTCTGAGCATGCACAGAGTGGATTTGCTTAAGATAAGCAAAAAATGGCAGATAAGATCACTAATGAATCAGGCCCATCATGTCTCCACTCATTTTCCCGTGCATATCTATGGGATGATATTACTGTACGATATTAGCTGGCAATGGCCGACGGCACCAAGCCGCTAATTGAATCTGCCCCATTGTCATAATATCTATTTTCTTTGTCACTTTATCACTTGTGGTTGATATAGCAACAACAGAGATTTGTACAAGGGCATCTATCTGTGTTACTACCAGTGTGTACATTTACTTGTTATGTTAGTCTTACTAATATATCTTTACAGCTGTGATATAAAGAATTGTGATGATTATGAAGGACAGTGCATTTAAGACATGATGAGCCAAGTGTACTATTATATCACCATCTGGTGGGCAAACCTGAAAATACTTCTGCTTTTAGTTTATGATACTGTATTATTTATTATTAACCTTTATTTTTATAGCACCAACATATCATATATTGCTTTACAGTGAATATGACAACTTGGTTCAGTTACACATTAATAGAGTTTAAGAGCAAGGCTGGCAATTGTAATAGTATATAGCAATGTATATATTAATATAATACAAATGAGTTACATAATATGTAAAATTGTTTAATTTCTTACCAGAGTTATATGTGTGTCCTTATATCCAGTGCCCTACTATGCAAAACGTATATGTGGTCATCAATATTAATTTTCCTAAACATAAATTTGTTGTTAATTGATTAGGGAAAAAATAATTGTATGAAATGAAACGTTGTCATACTCTTCCTCATCTGATGATTATTCTGCAGAGCAAGTTAATAAATGATAGGATAAGAAAGAGGAAGGGGGAATAATCTAATAAAATCTATTAAATACAATTACAAGAATTATGCTATGATCATGTTTAGTGGTCAGGTCATGCTAGAGGTATAGGGCCGGATTCATCTTCAAAAGCAATGTGAATACCGCAACTTGAATTTTAAAAAAACATACATAACTTGCCGCACGTACACCCGTATTCACATAGAAGCGTATCTCATAAAACTTCCATTTGAATATGGGTATAAGTATGATCTGGCTATACATTACTTGCCACATGCAGACAGCCTAGACAGCAGGAAATGTACATGCATTTTTATGCAAGATATGGCACACAACTGGGCTCACGTCCGAAGATGAAACAGGCCCATAGTGTCCTATGTCTGCATAGAGCTGGGGTGGACCACATTTTTTGGTCTGATACCTGCATTGGGAGATAGTACTCATTTGAGTGGGCTGCTATAAAACGTAACTTGCTGCAACATGTTTATTATGTGGAATTTACAAAGGAATAAACTGAACCTGTTTGCAGTTATCCATACCTCTCACCATTAGGACATTAGGGCGTGCTCCATCACAAAAAAGATGTATGCCACTAGAGGGGGCATGGTCATCTCATGTAGTGAGTGTGGTCACATATGGAGCGAGACATACCACCCTCACCTCTGTAGTAAAACATTTATCCCTCTTTATTATCGGCAGAGGAACGTGACTGCATGGTCCAATAACTTCCTATTAATAGTAGTGGTCAGGTCATGTTGGGGGTGTAGTGTCCTATGTCTGTATAGAGTGTAATAGAATTGTATTATGATCATGTCCAGTGGCCAGGTCATGTTGGGGGTGTAGTGTCCTATGTCTGTATAGAGTGTAATAGAATTGTATTATGATCATGTCCAGTGGCCAGGTCATGTTGGGGGTGTAGTGTCCTATGTCTGTATAGAGTGTAATAGAATTGTATTATGATCATGTCCAGTGGTCAGGTCATGTTGGGGGTGTAGTGTCCTATGTCTGTATAGAGTGTAATAGAATTGTATTATGATCATGTCAGCACAGTGGCCAAGTGGTTAGCACTTCTGCCTCACAGCACTGGGGTCATGAGTTCGATTCCCGACCATGGCCTTATCTGTGTAGAGTTTGTATGTTCTCCCTGTGATAGCGTGGGTTTCCTTCCACACTCCAAATAAAAACATACTGGTAGGTTAATTGGCTGCTATCAAAAATAAAAATAAATAAATTTTAAAAAAGCACTAGTCTTCCCGTCTCTGTCTGTCTGTGACTGTGTGTGAGTGTCTTTATTAGGGAATTTAGACTGTAAACTCTAATGGGGCAGGGACTGATGTGAATGAGTTCTCTGTACAGCGCTGCGGAATTACTGGCGCTATATAAATAAATAATGATGATGATGATGTCCAGTGGTCAGGTCATGTTGGGGGTGTAGTGTCCTATGTCAGTACAGAGTGTAATAGAATTGTATTATGATCATGTCCAGTGGTCAGGTCATGTTGGGGGTGTAGTGTCCTATGTCTGTATACAGTGTAATAGAATTGTATTATGATCATGTCCAGTAGTCAGGTCATGTTGGGGGTGTAGTGCCCTATGTCTGTGTAGAGAGTAACAGAATTGTATTATGCTCATGATCAGTGGTCAGGTCAGGTCATGTTGGTAGGTTTGAAAGGTGTCCCGTTGAAATGTAGGATAACTCACCATTACAGCCACCTCCTCAGCAGCACCTGTGGAGAAAAATATTGCCAAAGAGGAACACCTCACTATGTGCACTTTTCAAGCCCTTGAATCTGATATTCCTCATAGTAAAATATCTTGTTTCTGCATGTTGCTGTGTAACTAGGTGTATTCATGTGCCTGCACTCAGTGAGGAACCCACCTTATCCGCCTGATCTCTCCCTCGGAAGATGCAAAATCTTGCACTCCCGTGGATGTCGGTATGTTATTTGCAAATCTATATTCTTCTCCCCCAAAAAAGGAAGCAAATACACGCACGGTAGGAGGCTCATATTTTATACTTTTGTAAGTGACCTATAATGTACAGCATGTCTGATCCTCATTGATACATGGAGAAAGAAGAAAAACGTTGGAAGCACATTGGGTCATTAAGGAGCGTAAACTGGCTTTTTTTTTATACGTATCGTCCTCAAAATCAGTATGCTCATGCTCAGAATCAGATGATGAAAGAAATGACAACTGCTAGGTCTATTATAACCTGGGACTTTCCCACGCTGTCAGAGAGAAAGTCCCAGGTTATAAAGAGACCTAGCGGCTGTCATGTTAGCATTATGCGGTGGTGACTCCTGACTGGAGGAGTTAGTATTCGTCGTCTGAGAAGGGTTTTTTTTTCTTCTGCCAAGCATCAGAGGAGATGATGTTAACAAACTGTAACATTGTATACAAATGGGAGAGTTCTGAGTAGCAACTGCTTTATCAATAAAAGAGTATAATTGTACATGTCAGTATTGAGAAAAATTACATAGGAATGTAATAAACACCGACACAAACCCATAAAGAAATTATTAAGAGCTATAACCTTATGTCTGTAGCATTATCTATCTACCAATAGTAGTAAAAGATTATGAATAATCCCTCTCCAATTACACTTTGATGTGTCTAAGAAATTTCCTAGGAAAGAATAACAACTAAGGTATATTATACCTATACGTTACTAGTAAATAACTAGGCAATTAATAGACTGTCAATCGAATACAATAGAGGAATTTCTCTTCCTCTTTGATTTTAATCTATTGCACACAGATTATTTCGTTCTACTCATCACAAATTTAAGTTTTATTTTTCTTTGCTTGGGACTACATGACACTATATCATATATTGGATATATTTTAAAAAAAAACAGAAATAAAAACAATCTTTTTAATAACAAGTTATGAACTTATTATTCTTGTGTCTTAGCACTGTTAGTTTATATACACAATGGGTCTGATTCATCAAGGCACATATACTGAGTGCAACCTGCGTTTGGTAAAGCATACACGTATTTCGGTACGCCCAAATTCATCAAGACACGGAAGTTACATGTGCTGTTGAATTCGGGTGTAGGTCTGCCGTGCTCTACTACACAATACGCTACAGGATACGTCCAATACCTATGTGGATTATACATTTGCAAAAGAACACACAGAAAAAAGAATAATATATATATGTATATATATATATATATATATATATATATACATACAAGTTAACCCGTGTATGATACTCATGCATTCTAGTCAAATCAAGCTACTTAAGGTGTTAAAAAGGTTCTTGTCATGCATTTGGGCCTAGCCCAGGCCTCCTCAGGGGAAGAGCGTTACTTTCCGTCGCAAGCACCCTTTTTTAACGTGGTTTTGTCCACATGTCACCACCTCATCATTTTTCTCCATCACCTCATCCTTCATCTTCATCGCCACATCCTTCATCAAGCTACTTAAGATGTTAAAAACTCCCCACTGTCACCCCCGGCAACCACCAACCACTCCCAACTGTCACTTCTCCTTCAAGAAATATATAGGTCAGTGTATAACTCTGCCCAGCAGGTGCCGCTGCAGCTTTTTTTTTTTCACACACGCCACTAGGCATTTATATAGTAGATAATGCCACCAGTTAACAGTTAATAATAAAGACATTAATGATCAAGCAGTAAAAAAAAGTATTTTTCTCATGAAATACATTTGTTAGTATGCTGTTAATGGCTACTGAACATAAAATACATTTTTACAGTTGCTCCTGATTGCAAACACATGTTATAGCATGCATACCAGACTGTCATCACTACTGCTCAGGACTTAGACTAGCCCTCTAGCTGGAGCAAGAGATACGGCAGAAAAACAAGTAACTTTGAGGTGCTCAGACCTGGATTTGGACATGTCTGCATACGCTTGAATTTAGCACACCCTAACTGTACATTGACTACGGCCAAACATCCCTTCCCCATCTTGTTCACTCCCCGAAATCGTAGGTTATGTAGTAAGTGTATTTTTCATTGGAAGACACAGTAGACATGGCTCCTTTCATGAACATATCTCCCGGTTCTGGGCATTGGCACAGTGATTTTGCGTATGTTACACTCAAAATCGTCAGATAAGTGTCTTGATGAATTATTCCCAATCTGCTTCCAAATTTCTCGATGTTAATTTTTTCCGGGAGAGCACCCCAATGTAATATAGATGCGGCATATACTACCAGCAGTAAGTAAATTACACAAAGACTTTTCTGGTGCAGGGTCTTCCTTACATATTTTACTGACCCTCATTGAGCAATTATATTATTCCGTTACTTAAGAAGTAAAATTTTTTGTTGATGTCTCCAAAATGATCTGATTGTTTGTCATAATGTCTAAAATCCACTTAAACACATTTAAAAATGACCCCTCTCTTTCCCTGCATTTCACCTGGTATCCCCTCATCTTTAAATTGTTTAGTAGGAAAACACGCTTCATCATGTTCGTGTGTAGAACAAAGTTACCGAAACTAGTCTCCGGATAACAGATTCCAAACCAGTAGTTAAAGCTAATAGAAAAGTTGTGGACGACTCTTCTTGCAAAGAAAAACCCTGCAAGTGTAACTTCAAATCATGAACACCGTAGTGCATGCAATGGGGTTGTTGCAGAGTTGGCCGTGGGAATAACTAACTCTTATAAAAAGAGCGCTGCGTATGTCCACCCATATGCAGAGCTGTATGCACCTCGAGATGTGTTCCTCTCTGCATCAGCAGCATATGCACCTGGTTTATGACAAATCATCATCATCAGCGCTTACTTGCACTTGCCCTATAGCAGGAAAAACACAAACCTAACAGACGTACATGCGTGTTTCTGTAGGTGGTCATGAGCTGCATTTGGCTGTACTCGGCCTGCGTTTACACGCCTCTTCCTCCTCTCTCCACGCTCAGGCAGACGTAAGTGCCAGAATCACACAAGTACACATAGTGCACCCACTTTCTAATGGAGATGCTCAGGCTCGGTTCCTTGAGAACCGAACACACCTGAACTTAGGGGATCCGAGTACCGATCCGAGTACCGATCCGAGCCGACTCGGTACTGTTGCGCGCTCTCGGAATTGAAAACGAGGCAAAACGTCAGCGTGACCTCGTCAGATCTCGGATCTCGCAAGTTTTGAATTCCTTTTAAAGATCCAACATCACGGCGGGCGGGAGGGAGGGAGGTCGAACTCCCATTTATTTTTTCTGCCACTGCTGTGTGCCAATGTGTCCTAGATGTGCTAGGACGTGCCGTATATTTGTGTCATTGCTCTGTCGCTTACCATCCAGCAAGGTCGCTGCAGTCTTTGTTTGAAAGTGTATGAAAATAATATTGTGACCTGTGAGGTGGTCTAAATTGACTGCAAATGACTTGAAACTAGTGTTATTGAGGTTAATAATAATGTAGGAACAATAAAGGAGCAAAATTATGTGATTTTAGCATATTTTAATTTTTTTTCTAAAAAAATCCAAAGCCAAAACCAAAACACACGAGGGTGATTTTGCCAAAACCAAAACACGAAGCTAATCCAGATCCAAAACCAAAACCAGTTCACGGGGGTCAGTGAGCATCTCTACTTTTTAGACATGAACAGAGCGATTTCACATAAGGTATGCTACATGAACTGACGTACATCCCCCTGTGCATCATTCAATGTCTCCACACACCACAAGCTTGTTTTACTATCCACTCTACATAACACCATCCTTTCAGAAATTCTGAACAAAACTGGGACTATATTACTAGCTACGTGGAACTTGCATACGTGTTGAGACTCGTCCATCACACTAAACATAAACTAGCACAAAAGACTTCTATATTTAATTTGTCATAGCAAAGTCTATCACAGTCTGCAACTCTGTAGGCCAATGTGATGGAATCACCCAGCGGAGGAGACCTGACCAGGGATGTAAACACTTCTAGAACAAATAGCTTATATGACTAATAGACATAGAGGTGGTTTCAGTTTATCTGGCAATAATGGTGACAGCTGCACTTTAAGCATGTAATATATTTTACACCACATTGATGTCATTATTTTGTAGTGAAGTAACAGACTCAATGTGAGGAAACAAAGCCCCTGAGTAAACCGACACGGGGCCATTACTGTTTAGTTCCCTTTTGTTCCAAAGTACTGATCAGTTGCTATGGAGTTTTGTTATTGGGTGTTTTATTACCTGCCACACAGGAAGTACTCAGGGCAACATCTCACTGAAAAAGTACCTCATGGTTAAATCCCATCTCCACAGGGGACACTCAGGTCTTGAACCAACTATCCTGTCATTGTTTCCTCTGTTGGCTTCCCATTGTTCTCTGGACTTTAAGAAACATGTTCTCTGGACTTTAAGAAACCCCAGCTTGGGGTCATCAAGAGAACAACATCTAGGGGAGCTAGTAGGGAGGGGCATGATAAGGGATCCCACCAACCAAGACCCTGCGACACTCTCCTGGGTGATCACCAGCACCGTGGGAATTTGGTGGGCTTAAAAACAGGTTATTCAAGCCAGATAAGGAGGTTAGTGACTGACTTGGCTAAGGGGTTATACTCTGCTAAGGGTCCTTGTGGATCGCGTCTTTATTTCCTGTGTGGATTTATTTTCATCGTTATTCCTGTGTGGAATTGCTCTCCAGTCTCCTGCGTAGACTTGCGCATCGCTGTTCCTGTGTGGAACTACCTGTTACCGTTCCCTGTGTAGGATTATTGTGTGGAACTCTATCTGGTTCAAAGACTCAAGCTTTCTGGACCGTTACTGGTATATTGTCGCTACGTAAAACTCATATCCTGATACTGTGTATTACCGATCTGTGTATGCGGTGCAAAATAAACCATCAATTTAATTTCCTCTGCTCGGTGTCTGAGTGAATAAAAGAACCCTGTATCTTCATACTGAGCGTTGCTTTATTTGACAAAATGGCTGCCTCCACTGTGTACAGGAAACAGTTAATGATTCCTACCTCCTGTGATAGCGATACTGAAATAATTAAGTTAATAATGTCGAACAATAGTTTCATAATACAGGAAATAAAATGTCAAAAACAGCCCTCACTTATTAACTGTTTACTACAGAAATACTTAGATTTAGGCATAGATTAATAACATAACACGTGCTGGGGAGAGAAATCATCATCCTTATTATTATTATTATTATTATTATTATTACATGCCAATATTTTATGTAGTACCCCTTGAGAAAAGCTAAAAGGAAATTATGCATGTTCTACCGCCAGTTGATGTATTGATTATTTAAAGAAAGAAATGAAGTTTAATGAGGAAATGACAAATGTTTGTTGATTCTATTATATGCTCTAATAAAGAAACTAATTTGCTTGAATATCTTGCCTATAACTTATTCAATTTGACCCTTTAACTGGATTAACTATAATTTATTTTGTTTAATAACCAGACGATAACCACAAAACTATACTTTTGCTACTTAAAAATAATATACAATAGCTTTTGAAGCTGCCTCCGTGAATGTTTAATTTAATTTCTAACTATTACAGCTTTATTATAATAAATGTTTTCATTTAAACATACAAAAGGCTTAAACAAAAATCATACAAAACACAGAGTTATGCAGCAATATTTAAGAAAACTCAAACTTACCTTATGTTTCGGTACTGTGAATGTTTTCTCTCCATATAGAAGGAAGCGGTAGAGACATTGTATCTCGCACGTGTGCCCTATTGACAATGACGTCTTCTTATGCCATGGTAGGATTTGGACACCTGAGCCACTAGAAATGTGGACTAAACGGAAGTCTTTAATTCCCAAACTAAAATGCTTGACCAAAAAGTCATTAATTCCCAAACGAGCTTTGCTAATGAGACAAGAAAGCTCAAGTGAGTATAGAAAGGGCCGTGCCCCTGATTTATGCTGCTGGCAGTCTCTGCAGATAAGATTAGGGTAGAGTCCATACATCACCACGCAGTGCCCAGGCAATCATTAACCTAAGGCTTAATGGAATAGCCAGGCACGGTGACAGAAGGACAGAAACCTGTAGTGTGGACGTTACACTGGGAGTTTTCTTTACATTTATTAAAGGAAACGGGTTGTAAATATGGAACATACACAACATTATTGAATTATCAAAACGAGTTTTGCGTGAATTGCACTGGTATATGTATTTTGTGCCAGGGCAAGCACTAGGTCATATCATATGCCGCCTGTTATGATGTCATTCTAGGGGGTAAATGTATGAACGTGCGGGTTCTTCAACACCCGCGTGTTCAGCGTGTTCGGCGATTAAATTTCAAGCGGCGCTGCATTGTAAAGGGAAGTTTCCCTTTACAATGCAGCGCCGCTTGAAATTTAATCGCCGAACACGCTGAACACGCGGGTGTTGAAGAACCCGCACGTTCATACATTTACCCCTGGGTGATCAAGTAAGGTACTCTGGGCATATTTTGACTATAAATCATTTTTGTTAAATAAAGAAAGGGAGCCAGCGCTCAGATACCTACTAATGTTTCATCACGGTTCACAAAGTATCCCTCCTTGAATATACACAATATAAAGAAACCTGCACGTATTTAAATAGACACAATGGGCCTGATTCATTAGGGCCCCCGTTCTGAGCACAAATCGCGCTCCGAATTCTACGCAGCTATTTAGGCTTTGCGTGCGCCCAAGTTGATCAAGCCACGGATCTTAAGATGTAGCACACAGGCGCTCAGGTACATATGTACCTGTCAGCGCTGGCTTAGCCGGCAGATCGGGCAGAATTACAGCCGCCTGACCTGCCAGCTCAATAAAGCTGGCGGGTGTTAAAGTGGTGTCAAAATAGATTTAAAGAAAAAAAAAAGTGCGTGGTCCACCCTCCTAATGCTATTAATCCTAGTGCTGCCAGGCTGGTGCTCATTTTTACAAAATCAATGGGGCAACATCATGGGGTCCCTCTGATTTTACTGAAACCAGCACTAGGGCAGCCAGCCGCGGTTTTTGGCACTATAGCAGGGGGACATGCGAAAGGGTGTCTCCCTGCCATATTGACAAACCAACCCCGGGCTGTGTGCAAGAAAATTGTAAGAACCCACCACAGCCTGTGCTAGCATGGGCATTCTGGCACTTGGAGAAGTTCCACCAACTCAAGTGGTGTTTTACACTCTTTCTTAATTTTTACTTCACTTTATTACCCAACCCCAGAGATGAAGCAAGAGATATGGCAGAAAGACAGGGTTACAAGAGCTTGCTACAGAAAACCCTGGACCCATATCTCTTGTTGATTTACACATCACAATACCATATGGGCCATTGTCGATCGATTCAGCAAAATAGCCCATTTTGTTTCTCTTACCAAATAACCAAATACTAAATCATTTGCCTCTCTTTTCATCCAACATGTGTTCAGACTCCATGGACTGCCCTTCCATATAGTCTCAGATAGAGGATCTCAATTTGTCACTCAGTTCTGGAGATCCTTGTGTTTCCTTTTGGGAATCAATCTTAACCTGTCCTCTGCATATCACCCTCAATCCAATGGCTGAGAGAGTGAATCAGTCCTTGGAGCAGTATCTACAGTGTTATATTTCTAAATTTCAGAATAATTAGGTTGGATATTTATTGTGGACTGAATCTGCTTACAGCAATGCCTATCACTCCTCTACTAACAGCTCTCCATTCTTTTGTATTTTTGGGCACCATCACAGGGCTAATTCATTATATCATCTCTCAGCAACTAGTCTCTGTTTGATCAAAATATTTTTGGGATCAGCATCGTAGGGCATGCACTTTCAACGTGGGTGATATAGTCTGGTTGTCCACTCGAAACTTCAGCCTTCAAGAAAATTTTGACCTAGATACATCGATCCATTCATGATCCTTAAGCAAATGAACCCTGTTGCCTTTTGGCTGGATCTCTTTAGATCATTAAAAATTCCAATCACTTTTCAATGTTTTCTTTTCAAGTCTGTTGTTATTTCTAAGAAATTTGAGTCTAGCCTCTCCACTAAACCTGGAGATCGATGGGCATCAGGCATTCATTGTAGAAAAAAATTTGCATTCTGATAAGGTGCAAGTCCACTGTAATGTCTATGGACCTGAGGAGAAATCAGGGATTCCTGCAAAAAAATGTACATTGGGAAAGATTGTAAAAGGCATTTTACAAACAATTTCCAGATTAACCCGAATATAGGGATTATTTAACTCCTGCTCAAGGACGGTACTGTTATGAGCTGGCACGCTAATTGCGATGGCTCACACTAATTCTTCCTTTTCCAGCTTCTGCTTAACAGCCATAATGCGGGGAAAAAGAACAAGCCACTACCAACGCCTGTCATTGCTTACCTGTATACACTTTTCGGATGTCAGGCGCAGACTAGCGAAGGAAGTGTCACACGCCGGCCCCGTGGACGGGTACCGACGTTGTTACCTTCCTTCTATAAGTGGTGATCAGGGTGTCCTGACTTCACTCTCGGATCAACATCCACCATCTAGTCTCTTGTTCTGCGCATGTGCAACCAACTACCCTCTCTTATAACCTCCTACCTGTTCCCATTGGTCCTAGTATTTTGGAACACTATTTAAACCTCCCATTTCCTTCTATCCGATGCCTGTTCTTCGAGTTACTCACTCTCCGTAAGGATCTGGCTTCCTTCGGTCTGACTCACCTGCTGTTGCTCTGTACGAACGTGCTCAGATCAGCTGAGTTCCTCTCCGCTGCTGCCTCTAATAGAACTGCTTGCTGCACCTGTACTCACCAGCCGTGCTCTGAGTTACCATCTACGAACCAGCTAAGTTCTACTTCACTACTGCTCCTATTTCTGAACTACCGCTGTACCAGTAACTCACCACCTATTGCTCTGAATCACCATCTACGGATCAGCTAAGTTCTTTTCCACTACTGCTTCTATTTGAACTGCCGCTGTATCAGTGATTCACCTGCCATTGCTCTGAGTTACCATCTACAGATCAGGTAGTTCTACTCCATTAATGCCTCTTTTAGAACTGCCGCTTTATCAGTGATTCACCTGCCATTGCTCTGAGTTACTATCTACAGATCAGCTAGTTCTACTCCACCACTGCCTCTATTTGAACTGCCGCTGTACCAGTAATTCTCCTGCCACTGCTCTGAGCTACCTTCCACAGATCGGTGTTACGATTATGATGCCTTAGTCAGTATTAGCACAGGCTTACCTAGGGCGCGGAGTCTAACGGCCTTCCGGTCTTCACCAAGAACCACCGCAAGGTAGTGTGGACTTTGCTGCCGAAGAACCGCAGGTCGCGGCCCCCAGATTAGCCTACTGACGTAAGGGAGAAAGTTCTAAGTGATGGCAGGCAGACAAGAAAATAGACAATGCGGTGCAAGTACAGGCACTAACCGTTAATTCCAGGCATTGTAGGTCTGGAACAGTAACCGGTAGGTGCACGAAGCCAATGGGTGCGTGACAGGATTTGGGTCTAGAGAGACGACCGGGTCAGTACACTGGTGATATCAGATAAACGGTACCAGAGGGAAATCCAGAGAATAGTTGGTAACACAGCCGAGTCGGTACATAGAAGGTATCAGGTATACGGTGCCAGAGGGAGATCCAGAGAATAGTTGGTAACACAGCCGAGTCGGTACACAGAAGATCAGGTATACGGTGCCAGAGGGAGATCCAGAGAATAGTCGGTAACACAGCCGAGTCGGTACACAAGAGATAGTCCAGTTGCGTAGTGCCAGGGATAAGCCAAAGAATAGTCAGGTCACAGCCAGGTAGGTACACAGGAGTAGGAGGAATAGAGGTATACACAGGGAGCAGGTTCACAGGAGTCAGGACACAGGAACTGTAGCCAGGAACAGGAAACACATTGCTCTGACACAGGCAGCGTGTCAGAGCAGGGGAGATATAGGAGTTTGAATTCCCCACCCAGGAGTCACATGATCGGCAGCAGGGAGAACCCGGAAGTGCGGCAGCACTAACAGAAGAAGCGCTGAACCGATCGGACACCGCTGTCAGATCACGCTGACAGCTCAGCGGAACGGGAACAAGGTAAGTTCCTAACAATCGGCTACTCCGTTGCTACTTTCTCCGCTACTCTACCATTGCCCTGCATTCCTATGAGACTGGCTCCCTCGCCACTACCTCCGGTACTTCTCTGACTTGTTGCACTTTTCCGCTATATCAAGCTTCACCCATTACTTTGCCAAACACTCATTCAGGTAATCGCGACCTGCGGGATAGGGGCAGCAAAAATCCATACCTTCTTGTGGCGAACACCACCTACCCATTAGACTTCGCGCCCCTGAATGAGCTCTATCATCTAGCAGATAAAAGGGATCCACTAAATATCCACTGGATTCGTGACAGGAAGATCCCTTGGTCCGGCGATACCAAAGGTTGAGGAAGCCTTTGCCCAGCTTCTTTTCCGGTTTTCCTTGTACAGCAGAAGATTCGTCTGGAGAATCCAGCAGGTGGCGCTTGTGCCTTCATCTGTCCACTTAGTGCCAGGCAGCAGTGCCGATCGGTTGCCTTTGGAAACCAAATGTCCTCTGTACGTCGCAGAGCTCTCGGTGAGAAGATACAGGCTGGAAATCCCCTGGGGATCTGGGTGGGTCACAAAGCTGCTCCTGGTCATATTGAAATCAGTCTTTGGTGTATGTCAGCTGAGTGCCTACTCCCATCAGCAGTTAGTATTACTTTTGGCTACTTTGAAAGTTAACCTCTGGGTCTGTGGAGTGCAGTTGAGATTGTGAGACTGCTGACCTGGCCATCTCACATGCATTGTTAGAAAGGATATCAAGTTTAAAATACCCCTGAAGGCTGCACAAATTACCACACTGAATAGCCTTTCTATGTTGGTATCCTTAGATCCTGATTTGTGCACACTGTGACCTAGCAGCCCACAAGACACATCTCTGCTAGCACCTAGTGGCTGTTTGGCAATACTAATGTTTGGTTTTATACTTTGAAGCCTCACGGAGTGATACCGAGAAGAGTTGAAACCACTTTCTCAGCTTATCGTAGCCCTGAGCTGACGGCAATGCGGATAGCTCCTCCTGCAGCAACAACAATAGCTGACATTGACGTCATCAAGATATGTAGATTATCTATCACGTTCAGAACTCCTCTGCAACTTTCAACTATAAGTTGTAAAGAAATGTTACCTTGACTCTAACCTTAGTGGGTGCAGGATGCACTACATTTTAATGATGTCTTGAAGCAAAGTGTCGTATATTTTTCCATACAGATTGGGAAGCCTTCTATTGTTCTGTACATTTGATTGTTGCAGGTTTCGGTCTCTACACTAATCCTGGGACGATTGTGGGTGTTCTCTACTTGCCAATATGTCTCACAAAAATAAAAAAATAAGTAGCACTCCTAAACATACCATTATAAAAGCTCTTGAAAAGGCTGGTCTCCGTTCTAAAGCATTGCCTGATGCAGCTGATATGGGATCAGATTCAGATGGCAACTCATCGCCTGAAAATCCACTCACCCCTACTGATGTGATTGCTATAGTCAAAAAAACAATTCAGTCAGAAATGAGAGCAATTGTTCCAGAGCTTCGATCAGAAATATCAAAATTGGATCTCGTACTGATATTGTTGAAAATCAGCTGGATGTAATCTCCAAACACCAGCAAACAACAGGCACGGAGATAGCTGACCTATGAGCGGATCTTAACACTTTTAAGGATTAACTGGAAGATCTAGAGAACCACAACAGATGTAACAACATCAGGATAAAAAATGTTCCAGAATCCATCTCTGCAGAAGCACTGCCTGACTACTTAGAGGGCTTATTCCTCCAAATGATACCTGATCTTTCAAAAGACCTACTTAACAGAGACAGGGCACACAGAGCATTACGCCCGAAACCAAATTCAGATCAGCCTCCCGAGACATAATTATACGTTTCCATTACTTCAAAACTAAGGAACGAATAATGGCGTCAGCTAGAAACATACAATCAATCCCCTATTCTGGGTCGTACCTACAGTTGTATCAAGACTTGTCTCCTTCTACTTTGAAAAAACATAGAGACCTTATTAATGTAACAAAAGTTCTACTGAACCAGTCGATAAAGTACAAGTGGGGCTTCCCATTCCAATTAATTGTCTCCAAAGATGGACGGAACCATTCGGTGAGAACCACGGAGCAGGGTCTTGACTTGCTTAAGCGTCTTCACCTTATCCAGGACTCTGAGCCTTCCACTTCAGCTTCTTCATCACAGCAAAAGACTCCGGTTCCGGCCCCATCCTGGCAAAAAGCATGATACTTGAACATAATTTTACTCCAGTCTCCTCTCTTTCTTTGGCTGTCTTTTTCATGATGTTTGAGTAACCATACTGTCTTAACTATGACTGTCATTGTTTATACTAAATTAGTTCAATGTATCACACAGGTGCTAGATTATAGGCCTTCGCTAATTTCTTAGACTATGTAACTTTATGTTTTATTTGCTAGTATCCAGTTCAATAGCCCCATACAATAGGCATATTTGATGGAGCCACTACCGGAGCAGGGATTGTGGTAATACCTAAACCGGAGAGAGATCCAACGGAAGTCAGTAACTATAATCCCATCTCTCTTCTTAACGTTGATTTACAGCTTTTCGCTAAGATACTGGCTAATAGACTGGGTACTGTTCTCCCTTCGCTGGTCCATCCTGACCAAGTTGGATTTGTCCTGGGACGGCAAGCTTCAAATAATACTAGAAGAATAATATATCTAATTCATATAGCTAACAGTACATCTCTCCCTGCTTTGGTGGTTGCATAAGATGCTGAGAAAGTTTTTGATAGGGTGGCTTGGCCATTTAGGCAGCAGACCCTGATGAGCATGGGGATCCAGGGGTCTTTTTGTAAGAGGATCTCAGCGCTCTAACATAACCCCACAGCTTCAGTTTTAGTGAACGATCTTACATCCTCTCCCTTCAGCATAAATAATGGCACTTGTCAGGGATGCCCCCTATGTCCCCTACTTTTTGTCCTTATTATGGAACCTTTAGCAGCTAGAATTAGAAACAATCCGGATGTCACGGGTATCCCCACGAGTTCTAGAGACAATAAGATAGCTTTATATGCTGTTGATGTTATACTTACATTAACTAGTCCACACACTTCACTACCCACCCTTTTTAAAGAAATATTGATCTATAGTTCTCTTTCGAACTACAAAATTAATGCGGACAAATCTGAAATTTTAGATCTTAATATTCCTCAACTTATTACCCAACCACTTAAAACCACTTATAATTTTCAATGGCAAAATAATAAGATTAAGTACTTGGGAATTTACTTAACGAAGAGTTACTCCTCCCTATATGCAGCCAACTTCCCTAGACTTATTAATACAATTAGGAGAGACCTTACTCAATAGAATAAATTTCATATTTCCTATATTGGCCGAATGGCCTCTATTAAAATGAATGTTTTACCCAGGTTACTTTATTTGTGCCAAACGCTCCCAATTCAGGTTCCCTTGCATGTTCTCAAACATCTACAACAAATGGTATCTAAATTTGTATGGACAGGACGTAAGCCTAGAGTGTGAATGTGAATACTCTATAAGCACCAAACCTCTGGAGGTCTGGGCCTCCCAAACATAATAAAATATCATCGAGCTACGCATATGTCACAATATATTCTATGGCACTCACCTCCCCATCATAGAGTGTAGACCAAATTGAGGCAGATATATTACAATTATACTCCCCATATTCCCTACTCTGGATACCATCCCAGCATACGACTAGGCGTTTAGCCCAACTTCCGTCTGCTCGTTTATCTGTTTCAATTTGGGATCAAATGACCAGATTTTACAAATTGCGATCTGATCACCCACTCCTTGTCCCACTTTGGAACAATAAAAATTTTGATCCAGGCTTAGATCATAAAATGTTTCATTACTGGACTACACACAACTTGCTTTTTATTTGGGATATGGTCCCAGCGAGGGTTTTCCCTACATTTTCAGACTTACAGAGAAGCTTAGATTTGCCCCAAAAATTATTTTATCAATATCTTAAACTTAGACACTTTTATCGATCCTTAAAAGCACCTCTCCCATCGGACCAATGCTATGCTCTGGAAACTTTATGTCGCTTTTCCCCTACTACAAGAGGCTTGATACCCACCTTGTACCAATTGATTAATAATTTTGGTCAGCCTGAAAAAGACCCTCATGAGCTTGCCAGGGAGTGGGACATTGGGGAGACTCTGACTTCTAAAGAATGGTCAAAGATTAGAGCTAATATAGCTAAGACATCTATATCAGTTAGAATAAAAGAAAATTCTTGCAAGATTTTCTACAGGTGGTATTTGGTCTCCTCTTATCTCCACACTATCTTTCCTGCGTCTAGCTAGCGATGTTAGAGAGGGTGCGGTTTGCGAGGTACCCTGTTTCACGTTTGGTGGTGCTGCCCTATACTACAACCTTATTGGAAGCAAATTCATAAACTCATTAATTCCATTACTCAGATTAAAATGCCCGAGTCCCCCCTATACTCACTTCTTCCTAGATGACTCCTGGACACTACTCGTCCCACACAGAAACTCATCAATTATATATTAAATGCATCTAAATGTTTAATTGCCGCTCTTTAGAAAAATACGTCTCCCCCCTCGCTCTCAGCCACTATCAATAAAGTTTGGTCAATCTATAGAATGGAAAGCATCACAGCTCTCCTCAAAGACAAACCAGTAAATTTCCAAAACACGTGGTCATCCTGGATGAATTACTATGATGCTGAGCCTCCTTTGACATTTCACCGTTGTCTTGACATATAACCCCTCTAGGTTTAGAAGGTTTATCACGCATATAAGTTACAGAAATGCTTAATTTAGTTTTGCCTTCATATAACCATACGGGTTACCGCTCCTCTTCTTCATAACCTGATGCATGAAACAAGGAGTAGCATATCCTTCTCCCCCCTCCTCACCCCTAATACCCTTTTTTCCCTCATTGTTTGTCTCCCCCCTCCTTCCAAGATACGAAAATTAAAAAACATCATTCTTGCTTTTTATTTAAAGCATACCTATTCTCCTTTTGCTACTTTGAGTCCTTTTTAATGTTTGTAAACATTCTGGGTTTCATATGTATACTTTATTCTTATTCTTTCTCTTGGTATGTTTTATCTATGTTGTTTTGTAAAAACCTTAATTAAAAACTACTTTAAAAAAAAAAAAAGAAAAGAATAAGATACTGACAGTTAGAGATGTTGCTGAAACAGAAAAGGAGATTTACAACAAGATGACAGCTGGATTGGGCACTACGGGATTTGGCTTTCAACTATTCCACTAATCCCCTTGACTCTTAACTAATCTATGACCCCTCCCCCATTCTTATTAAATTTAACAGGGAGTTACATCACCCATCCAATCCAGTGTCGTCCATCAGCTCGTAAGGAGCCCAGTATCTCTGATTATAATAACTATACCTTGTGATGGACTTGTGACTATAATAGAGAAGTGCAAAATTAACCTTTTGTGATGCATACTCTGTATCTCCCATGTGTGTCTTCCTGGAATATATAAAAACAACATTAGAAGCAGAGTATATACACACTTCATTTCAAATGATTGTTATGTGCGTATTGTCGCTAACCAATAACGATCGTCGAACCTTGCGTTGTGTTTCCAAAGCACAAAGATTTATTTGCTAATAAAAGAATAAATATGCTCAAGCGAAGTAATAGTAAATACAGCCGTTACTTATCGCAGGCGCTCTGGATCCAGTGCAGTCATTCAATCCTGAAGTCTGGGGACAAGATGTCTGCACTCTGGATCACAAGCTGCTGCTTATATACACAATCAAATACAGTAATACAATGAAGATGGTATAGCTTGCATCTATTGGTCCGGGTCTCAGGAATGTCCAAGGGGTCGTCAATCATTGGCTGGTTCATCCTAAGGAATCCAAAGGAGGGGGTCATCTCTGCAGGGGGTATGCTCTGCTCTTCCCGCCAGGATTCCTTAGTCTTAAGTAGTTCATAATTCCCTATCATTCATAACTTGCGTATGCACTCTGCGATTCCCCCGCGGAGTGGACCAAACAGTAGGATATGTAACAAGGTTCATTATGATACCACTCATGAGGTTATTCCTTTAACCCGTTCCGTGTATTTCACTAATATGCATGTAACTCTGATATAACATATAAATACTACTATATTTCGACATAACTGACTATGTGTTGCAACTACCATTAATGTGTACTATTTTATAAGAATGCGTGTTTGTGCGAATGTATGGTAAAAGACCAATTACTGTTGCTGCCACGTGTAGTGGATGCGTACGCCCTTTCACGCCATAGCGTGCCCTTGTACGTAGATGCGTACCGTACGCATCTTTTCAGACAAAGACAACCAAGTTTGTTAGACTTTAATTGAAATGACTTTATCCAATTTGCTGACTTCGACATGATAAATGTCAACCAAATAAGTTATCATAGGCCACCGCAGTTAGAAGAAAGAGTGTTACAATGACCCATTGTTATCTTGTCTTTTAAGAGAAAATTATGCATTTCACCTGCAATCACTATAATTACTAAATATATCTCTGGCTGTTTTTGTCTACAAAAGAGAAAAATAAAAGTTAGTATCCGAAACATACAAAACATTTTCATTTCTTTACTTTCAACAGAAAAACAAACATAAAACATAAAACACACAAAAAAAACAAACAAACCTTAGACTGCAGTCATTCATTGGTGACAATTGTTTCTTATGCAGGAAAATTCCCTAGCAACTGCTATCATAAGTATTTTGTATTGTTCTAAGGCTATATAACCTCATTTCACTCAGTGTCAATTAACTAATACCATTTGTCTGGACACAATGGATATCTCTCACCTACTGATAGCACATACCAGTGAAACCTTATTTTTCCTTCCAGTATTTCTGAATCTATGCCATTACAGGAACAAAACAAATATCTTTTACTGATACATGATACACTTATTTTCCCTGGCTTCACTTTAGTAATTATCCACATAAGGTGAGAAGTGTCACTTTACATACTGACAATGAATGTAATAGAACCAAAGGTTTCTATAGACTGTTTGAAAAACTGGTCTCACAAGCTGCCTTTTTTTTTTTATAGATTTAATCACACACCATACACAAACACAAAAGAAAATATACTTTTAAGTTACTCATCTTTAAACTTGAATAGTTGCACACTTAATACAAATTATCAGTTACATTTGCTAATTTTATATAAGGGTTTTTTTTTTATTCGGTTTATACTTTCCTGCTTGCATATCACTATGTATACAAGCATCAATTCTAGGGTCTCCATTGGCTCAGGGTTTAATGATGTTCCAGTTGTCTGCTGGTCATAAGTTAATTCAAAGGATTCCTCTGATAAAGTGTGACCAGCTGAGCATATGTTGTGCCTAAGGGAAAACTGACCTAAACCAGGTTCTAGAAATTAACAAAAGAGAAAAGAGAGAAAGCATGGAATGTTAATGGGGGCATTCTTGAAGTGAAAGAGTAATATTTAAAAATAAATACTTTATTAGATATATATTAAAATAATCCCTAAATGGCCAATGAGCCACCAGTAGCAAATTATTTCAAAACAAAAATGAACAGTGACAAAAGTGCAAAATGTGTGATTAAAATTGGCAGCTTCTGCTGCCCCGCCTCGCTATGTTAAATATATTTTAGTAGTAAATCATTATTATTATTATAATTTATTTGTTAGGCGCCACAAGGTATCCGCAGTGCCGCACACAGTACGAACAGTAGACTATACAGGGTGAAACCATACAGAACAATAAACAAAAAGTACCAATATTTCAGAAACTCCAGGCAGGCTACAAGGAGCAGAAGAATGGGTGAGGAGACAGGAGGGAAGAGGGCCCTGCTCATGCGAGCTTACATCCTAAGAGAGGGTAAACAGACCAGGCACAAGAGGAGCCAGTTGAGGTAAGGGGAGAGAAGGGAGGACGAGCTGAAGGGAGGAGATGGGAGTTAAGTGGATGGTTGGTAGGCTTTGAGGAAGAGGTGAGTTTTGAGTGCACAATTGAAGGAGCACAGAGTAGGAGAGAGACGGATGGAACGAGGGAGGTCGTTCCAGAGAAGGGGGGCTGCACGGGAAAAGTCTTGGATTCTGGAGTGGGAAGAGGTGATAAGAGTGGAGGAGAGGCAGCGGTCATTGGCCGAGCGCAGGGAGCGGGCAGGAGTGTGAATGGAGAGGAGGCTCCATTCACAATAGTAAATTGTTATAGGATCCTAAATTGTTAATCTCTCAATAAAGATTATATAATCTCTTTTAGTGTCCTAATTGAGATAATATAACAAAAGCTATTTAAAATTTGACAGATAAATAAATATTATATCTGAGAATAAAATTATTAATCAATTTGGTTTACTTCATCCAATTATTTGACTTCCTCAAAAGCTTTTTATGTTGTATGACAGCTTTGTCTAATTTGAACTAAAGAACTCAATTGTTTTGGTGCTATAGTAACTGAGTGTTTTGCAGTTGGAGCATCTCATAAAATTATAAAATCCATTTTTCTTTGCATGTAATTGGGACTATTGTAGCTTTCTAGTTGCCTTCATATATGTGTGGCTTTCTTGTATATCATATTGGGTTTGGGTGGTAGTATTTTGACAATATCCTCATCTTTCAGATGGACCAGTGCTTTCTAAGAATTCCTTTAATCTGTCATACAGAATTATTGTATTGAGTTATAAAATACACTATATAGTGTTGTCACAGGGACAGGTTCGCTGCTCAACCAGATGTTATCTTCCTTCTATTTGCTCAAAAAAGATTGGCGTAAGTCCTCATGGATGTGTCCATTACCTGGAGTTTTCCTTCAAACCTTTGGGGGCATATTCAATTAGCTTTCGGATTCGCGGTAACGCGCCGGAACAGCCGCGAAACGTAATACACGTTACCGCAATAACGTGGATTTTCATTCGCAGCCCATAGGGTTGCGAACGAAAATCCGCGTTAATGCGGTACCATAATACCCGCAAGAACGCGCACTTTTCGCGGTAACGCGCGTTACCGCGAATCCGAAAGCTAATTGAATATGCCCCTTAGAATGAAATCTGTTTGTTTTAAGTAATAATTGATGTCACTGTCTAGAAAATGTTTGATACTGATCATCTCTCTTTGATGGTTAATAACTATATAGAGGGATGTGACGTCACTTGTAATTAACCAGCTTTCACATCATTAAGTGACTGTAGCTTTTGTAGTGACTAGTAGGTAAGACTTCTGTACCTTTACATAAGGTCTATGTACTGTGAAAGGTTTGAGGCTAATTATTTTATTCTGGAAATAATTGATTGAGGTCTTTGTGTGTTTTTAGTAAATGATATATGACAGGTATAACTGGATGTGGTGTATGAACAAACCAAAAGTCTGTCTTTATGAGGATTCCCTTCTCCAAATTCTATTTAGACAGCATTGTGAATTTGTTTTGGAGATTTCTGAGTGGGGTCTGAGGGTAATTTGAGGTAGGTGTCCTTATTAGAGAGAATGTTTGATATAGTCTGCTGTGTATAAGATCACAATCCCTCCCCCTTTAGTTGCTGGTTTTGCAATGGTATTAGTGTTGTCTCCTAGCTCTCTAAGAGCCTTAAATTCTTGTCTGTTTAGGATAGGATTGGTCTTCTGTTTGTGTGTAATTAATTATTCTATGTCTTTATGAAATTACTTTTACATGGCAAGGGTAGAAGTTTGACGGTGGATTGAGGTAAATCTGTTTGAAGGTCTATAATTTTTTCTTATTGTTCTTTCAGCTGGTGTTACTATAAATACTTTCTTGAGGCTGAGTTTCTTAATAAATCTTTTGCCGTCCAGGAATATTTTGAATCTACTCAACTTATTATCAGGTGGAAATTTAAAAACGTTATCAAGGAATTAAATGTGTGATTTGCTAAGGGTCATGTTACTCAGATTAAATATCCCTTAAAGTGTGTTTTTTCTTTGCTTTCTAGTAGGAAAAATAGCACCAGAGGAGATTTTTAATGCTGTCATTACCAGATTTAGCCACAGTATGCTAAAAAATGAAGAAAAGTATTTCACAACCATGGGTTCAAAAGACAGAGAATAGTACAGTCTAGGACAACATAATACTATCCACAAAGCAACCCAGTGGGACATGTGAATAGCCATACTTACTTTGTAACTTTGAAGAGACAAATATCTCGGCAGGGCCGGACTGGGACTAAAAATCAGCCCTAGCATTTAAAGTATATAGGCCCACCTCTGTTAATGAGTAGAAAATAAAACATGTGCCGGGGCCACATTGCATTAGGGGCGTGGTCAACATGGGACATTGATAAATACATTATAATAAAACATTACATTTATTATGCCCTCCCCATCCACACTATGACACCCCCAGCCCACTGTACTTATCTATTCTTCTGGTGCTGCTGACATCATCAGCGTGGGAACTTCCTGTAGAGTGAGCAGGGAAGCTCTTAGCCTCACAAAATTACCAAATCTCATGAGACTTAGAGCTCCTCTGCTTGCTGCAGGCTGTGTCCTGTCCGGGGACTAGAAGCAACTATCAGCTTCCTCCTGCTCACCAGAGCTGGATTAAGGCTCAGGTGGCCCAGGTCACTTAAGACAGGGGGGCTCCTATGATGTATTATGGTTATTAGGCGCATTTTAGACAAATACACAGGCAATACTGTGTGCACTACTGTTAGGTGTACGCAGTTCTGTCTTCACAAGTAGTACAATGTGAAGCAGGACATACCTTCCAACTGTCCTTGTAGTCAGACCAAATCCTGACTAAGCGGGACAGTCACCCACCAAATTCAGTACAGTTGGCAGACTGTCTTGGTCTCTCCTACCTGTTCTTGTCACTGTCACCACCTGTGACTGCTGGTGTCTTTAGTTGCTGCTTGTCTGGATCCTGGAATGTTGGGGGCCTAATTTGGAAAAAAAATGGGTACATGAAATGTAGAAAACTCCAACCAGCCCCGGCATTAAATCAATAGCACCCACATTGTATAATTAGGCCTCCCTCCAGCCCCAACATTAAAATAATAGTATGCACATTTGATAAATAGATCTATTTTCCTCCAACCAGCCCTGTAAATTAATATCCTCAAACCACCCCAGAATTAAATTGAAGGTCCCAATACCTCACCTTGAATAAATAAGTCCTGTTTGGAAAAGGGATAGATATTGTTCACCTCCTGGAAAGCTGCACAACTAATAAACACTCTAAGCCCCCCAACCAGCTCCAACATTAAATCAATAGCATTCACATTTAGCAAATAGACTTATTTCTCCTAATGACCCCCAACACTACATTGTTAGCACCACCAACACATCAATAAATACCATGTCAATACATTATTAGTACCCCAATTACAGCAATAAATACCTCCCGACATATACACTTATACTACATCAATACCCACTCAAACTACAGCAATCGGCAATACCCCTACGCTTACCAGCAAAACTCCCACATTACAGCAATCATGAATACCCTCCCAAATTACAGCAACTAGCCTTACCCCCACATTACAGCAATACCTTTCTCCCACTTATTAACAATACTAACCCCCAAACACACTACATCACTACAACCACCACCACGCCACCCCCACACTACAACAATGCCACCAATTATACGGGCGCCACTGTAGGGAACCAATGTTCTGCTTTTTTCAAATCTCCCACAAAATTGCAACAACAGAGTAGCTACACACATATAATTAGATTGGATGGTTGATAGGCTTTGAGGAACAGGTGAGTTTTAAGCGCCCATTTGAAGGAGCACAGATTAGGAGAGAGACGGATGGAGTGAGGGAGGTCGTTCCAGTGAAGGGGGCCGAACGGGGGAAGTCTTGGATTCTGGAGTGGAAAGAGATGATCAGGGTGGTGGAAAAGGCAGGAGTGTGAATGGAGAGGAGGTTATAGATATAGGGGCAGTAGACTGGGAGAGAGCCTTGTACGTGATGGTAAGGAGTTTGAAAATAGTTTGAATTGTGAATGTGATGTAGCTGCACAACACAATCAAACCCTATGCACAACCGGCACCTTCCTTAGCCCTTATCCCTAATACGGTAAATAGTTCTCTCAAGGTGCATTATGGTTTAACAGGCACTTTTTGTAACCCCAGAACAGTTAGTAAATTTAAGTGGGATTTACTATGAATATTAAAGAGAGTTGTCCACTTTTATTTTGCTATATACCCCCCAGCAGTACTTTGGTGGTGGTTCCTTACTGGGGAATGTCGCTGTGTGTTGACTTCAGCAGGGTCCTATTACTTACAGTCAGTGGGGATCTCTTCAGGTCAGGCTACAAATTACAGCTAGAAGAGCACAGTGGCCTTCCATTGAGGAGCTAACTATCACATCTAGCTATGCATTGGATCTTTACACAGTGACCACTAATTAGTAAGTAAACACAGACTGAGGTCTCATGGGGAAGAAGGAGTATATAAGAAAATGTATGATACAGAGAAAGCCTTAAACTTGTTAAAGATATTCTTAAAGCCACATGGAAAAAAATGTGTTTCTAGAACATCACACACTGTATCCTTCATACAAGAGTCAGGCATTTGTATGTGTGGCAGATCTCTGGATATATATCAGATGCTGTATGTATCCAAGGATGCCTTTTGCTGTATAGCCTGACAGGAGAAAAAGGTTGCTTCTTTATTTTCTGTCACTTTAAGATTGAATGCATGATGGTCGCGCTGACATGCTTCCTATGGCATTACCCCAGCGATCCATAGTATATTCCCACCAGGAAAGCTGGCAAACCCATCTCACTCACCATCTCACAGACCGCACGGCACAGTCTAATATTTACTGCAATATCTACTCTGCTGGGCTGACATTTCCGAGGATCCGCAGCTGTCTCAGAGGGAGCAGTGGACAGAAGGAAGGAAGGAGGTGAGAATAAGGAGGAGGGGGGGGACGGAGCAGCCCAGTGCTGCTCTGCACAGCAAATGTAGTAAGGTGGCTGGTTCCTGGGGAGGAGCTAGCCACCAGGAAACCAGTCATTGTTGGGGCCGGCCACCAATAGGCTAGCGCCTGCCCCATTAGCTTGTCCGCACATACTCACGCCGGGACCCGGCGTGGCAGTCTAGTCCCGGAGTAGTAATGCCAATCCGCCCCTGCTTAGACCGGGCCCATCCAGCCATCGGCATTTGCCAGAAGTGCCAGATGGCCAGTCCGGCCCTGTATCTCGGCAATTCTCATATCTGGGGAATGCATGTCATATGCATGAAAAATCTTGTATTGTTCATACGTACAGAATACCAGACATGATGCAACAGTTTATGCACCTTTCTTCCTATTATATTTTGGGGCACACAAGTTACCAGTGGATTTTTTGATTTCAAGTGCTGTTTTTGTTTAAAGTGTGGATTTGGTTCCAGTAAGGATTGCTGTGCTGTGCTGAGAGAGTGATATAGTTTGGGGAATTATTCTGTGTGTTTATTGAACGGGATTCGTTTTTCTGTGTGTTTATTAAGTGGTTTTTTTTTTGGTTTTTTTTTAACCTTCTCTCTGTTAGAGCTAGTGGGTGTGGTTTAATTGCATAGTTGATACAGCTGGTTAGTGCAAGCTCTATTTAACAGGAGGTAGCAAGCGATTTCATTGAGCTTGTGATTTGACTGCTTTTTTGATTTCAAGTGCTGTTTTTGTTTAAAGTGTGGAGTTGGTTCCATTAAGGAGTTGAATCCAGGAAGGGGTTTAATCTGGTAAGTGGCTAGGAAAGTCTAGTACTAAAGTTCACTGTAGGCTATAAGAAGTTAGGTTAGCCATAATACGATGAGTAGTAGCAGGCTTGATGATCTCACTCAATGCATATCTTGTCATATGTATGCACACGTGGAGCAAGTGTTCCAAGGTTTATACCTCTGTGAGAAATGTGAGCAATTGGTCTCTTTGGAAGCCCAGGTAACTGATCTAAAGCAGACCATTGCAACATTGAGAGACATTGCCAACCTGGAGCAGAGTTTACAGCTCACCGTTGATGCGTTATCTGAGCAGGGTGGAGCAGAGACAGAGGAGGATGCACAGGTAGGCAGCTGGGTAACAGTTACTAGGGGTAGCAGAGGGAGGAAGAGGCAGGCCAGTTCTGAGCTAGGCAATCCCAGCAGATTTGCCAGATTGGATGAAGATACTGTGGAAGGCAGTTCAGAATTGGTAGAGTTGGATGACACTGCTTCCTCTAGCAACCAGGGGAATGGTCTCTCCAGCACAGAGGGGACCAAAGTTACTCAGGGACCCAGGCAGATTGTGGTGGTAGGGGATTCAATTATTAGGAAGGTAGATAGGGCAATCTGTTACCGGGACCGTGCATGCCGAACAGTGTGTTGTCTCCCGGGTGCTCGGGCTCGGCATATTGTGGATCGGGTGGACAGATTGCTGGGAGGGGCTGGGAATGACCCAGCGGTTTTGGTGCATGTTGGCACCAATGACCGAGTTAGAGGAAGAAGGGGTGTCCTAAAGAATGATTTCAGGGACATAGGTCGCAAACTTAAGGCAAGGACATCCAAGGTAGTATTTTCGGAAATACTACCTGTGCCACGCGCTAGTCCAGGGAGGCAGCGGGAGATTAGGGAGGTTAATGCGTGGCTAAAAGATTGGTGTAGGGAGGAGGTGTCAGGATATCCCAGGTATGACCACGGAGAGGAGATAAGTGGTTATAATGAGTTTATTAACAAACAGAGATGACAAGGTAACTCATGAGACAGTTCAAAGTGCGGATGAGAAACAGGTAACTGCAATAGTAGATTTCAACAGGCAGCGTAGAACTACAAGTACCAGGTATAATGATTGAAGATGCAGGAGTCCAGGACACAGGTAACAGCAAATAGTAGATTTCAACAGGCAGCGTAGAACTACAAGTACCAGGTATAATGATTGAAGATGCAGGAGTCCAGGACACAGGTAACAGCAAATAGTAGATTTCAACAGGCAGCGTAGAACTACAAGTACCAGGTATAATGGTTAAAGATGCAGGAGTCCAGGACACAGGTAACAGCAAATAGTAGATTTCAACAGGCAGCGTAGAACTACAAGTACCAGGTATAATGGTTAAAGATGCAGGAGTCCAGGACACAGGTAACAACAAATAGTAGATTTCAACAGGCAGCGTAGAACTACAAGTACCAGGTATAATGGTTGAAGATGCAGGAGTCCAGGACACAGGTAACAGCAAATAGTAGATTTCAACAGGCAGCGTAGAACTACAAGTACCAGGTATAATGATTGAAGATGCAGGGGTCCAGGACACAGGTAACAGCAAATAGTAGATTTCAACAGGCAGCGTAGAACTACAAGTACCAGGTATAATGGTTAAAGATGCAGGAGTCCAGGACACAGGTAACAGCAAATAGTAGATTTCAACAGGCAGCGTAGAACTACAAGTACCAGGTATAATGGTTGAAAATGCAGGAGTCCAGGACACAGGTAACAGCAAATAGTAGATTTCAACGAAGAAATATGCAGGAGTCCAGATAGCAGACAGAAGCTGAGCACAGGGAATGCTCCTCGGAATGACCTGATGATCTGGCCCAGACTGTTTGAAGCAGGCAGGTATAAATAGGCCTCATGCAGCTGAAACCACTCCCAGTGATCAAGGAGAATAATCAAGTAGCACAGTGGCCCCTTTGGTAGGCAGTGGTACTACAAGTGGAAAGCATACCAAATCCAATAGAGTCACTGCAGACAGCAGCTGCAGAGTGCAAATCGTGACAGGAGGGTTTTGGATTCTTAGAGCACTGGGCTGATTTCTCGGTCAGTTGCCATCTTTATTGTCGTGATGGATTGCACCTGAATGAGGAAGGGGCTGCAGTGCTAGGGGAGAGGATGGTTAGAAGGTTGGAGGAGATTTGAAACTAGGCTCCGGGGGGGAGGGGCAAGCAAGTATTTATGGGATAGACATTGAGAGTAGTAAGGAGGAATTTAACAAGAGTAAAGGGGGTGGAGAGGGGGGGAAAGGGAAGCATAGCCGATAAGGAGCGGCCCTTTTTAAAGCAAAAAGAAATACCTAAGGGAGGCAATAGACTTAAGTGTATGCTTGCAAATGCAAGAAGCCTGACAGGTAAAATGGGGGAGTTAGAACTAGTAGCAATGAATGAGCAGTATGATATTATAGGTATTACTGAGACCTGGTGGGATGATACACATGACTGGGCAGTCAACTTGGAAGGCTATTCTCTCTCGCTTACCAGCAAAACTCCCACATTACAGCAATCATGAATACCCTCCCAAATTACAGCAACTAGCATTACCCCCACATTACAGCAATACCTTCTCCCACTTATTAACAATACTAACCCCCAAACACACTACATCACTACAACCACCACCACGCCACCCCCACACTACAACAATGCCACCAATTATACGGGCGCCACTGTAGGGAACCAATGTTCTGCTTTTTTCAAATCTCCCACAAAATTGCAACAACAGAGTAGCTACACACATATAATTAGATTGGATGGTTGATAGGCTTTGAGGAACAGGTGAGTTTTAAGCGCCCATTTGAAGGAGCACAGATTAGGAGAGAGACGGATGGAGTGAGGGAGGTCGTTCCAGTGAAGGGGGCCGAACGGGGGAAGTCTTGGATTCTGGAGTGGAAAGAGATGATCAGGGTGGTGGAACAGGCAGGAGTGTGAATGGAGAGGAGGTTAGAGATATAGGGGCAGTAGACTGGGAGAGAGCCTTGTACGTGATGGTAAGGAGTTTGAAAATAGTTTGAATTGTGAATGTGATGTAGCTGCACAACACAATCAAACCCTATGCACAACCGGCACCTTCCTTAGCCCTTATCCCTAATACGGTAAATAGTTCTCTCAAGGTGCATTATGGTTTAACAGGCACTTTTTGTAACCCCAGAACAGTTAGTAAATTTAAGTGGGATTTACTATGAATATTAAAGAGAGTTGTCCACTTTTATTTTGCTATATACCCCCCAGCAGTACTTTGGTGGTGGTTCCTTACTGGGGAATGTCGCTGTGTGTTGACTTCAGCAGGGTCCTATTACTTACAGTCAGTGGGGATCTCTTCAGGTCAGGCTACAAATTACAGCTAGAAGAGCACAGTGGCCTTCCATTGAGGAGCTAACTATCACATCTAGCTATGCATTGGATCTTTACACAGTGACCACTAATTAGTAAGTAAACACAGACTGAGGTCTCATGGGGAAGAAGGAGTATATAAGAAAATGTATGATACAGAGAAAGCCTTAAACTTGTTAAAGATATTCTTAAAGCCACATGGAAAAAAATGTGTTTCTAGAACATCACACACTGTATCCTTCATACAAGAGTCAGGCATTTGTATGTGTGGCAGATCTCTGGATATATATCAGATGCTGTATGTATCCAAGGATGCCTTTTGCTGTATAGCCTGACAGGAGAAAAAGGTTGCTTCTTTATTTTCTGTCACTTTAAGATTGAATGCATGATGGTCGCGCTGACATGCTTCCTATGGCATTACCCCAGCGATCCATAGTATATTCCCACCAGGAAAGCTGGCAAACCCATCTCACTCACCATCTCACAGACCGCACGGCACAGTCTAATATTTACTGCAATATCTACTCTGCTGGGCTGACATTTCCGAGGATCCGCAGCTGTCTCAGAGGGAGCAGTGGACAGAAGGAAGGAAGGAGGTGAGAATAAGGAGGAGGGGGGGGACGGAGCAGCCCAGTGCTGCTCTGCACAGCAAATGTAGTAAGGTGGCTGGTTCCTGGGGAGGAGCTAGCCACCAGGAAACCAGTCATTGTTGGGGCCGGCCACCAATAGGCTAGCGCCTGCCCCATTAGCTTGTCCGCACATACTCACGCCGGGACCCGGCGTGGCAGTCTAGTCCCGGAGTAGTAATGCCAATCCGCCCCTGCTTAGACCGGGCCCATCCAGCCATCGGCATTTGCCAGAAGTGCCAGATGGCCAGTCCGGCCCTGTATCTCGGCAATTCTCATATCTGGGGAATGCATGTCATATGCATGAAAAATCTTGTATTGTTCATACGTACAGAATACCAGACATGATGCAACAGTTTATGCACCTTTCTTCCTATTATATTTTGGGGCACACAAGTTACCAGTGGATTTTTTGATTTCAGGTGCTGTTTTTGTTTAAAGTGTGGATTTGGTTCCAGTAAGGATTGCTGTGCTGTGCTGAGAGAGTGATATAGTTTGGGGAATTATTCTGTGTGTTTATTGAACGGGATTCGTTTTTCTGTGTGTTTATTAAGTGGTTTTTTTTTTTGGTTTTTTTTTAACCTTCTCTCTGTTAGAGCTAGTGGGTGTGGTTTAATTGCATAGTTGATACAGCTGGTTTGTGCAAGCTCTATTTAACAGGAGGTAGCAAGCGATTTCATTGAGCTTGTGATTTGACTGCTTTTTTGATTTTAAGTGCTGTTTTTGTTTAAAGTGTGGAGTTGGTTCCATTAAGGAGTTGAATCCAGGAAGGGGTTTAATCTGGTAAGTGGCTAGGAAAGTCTAGTACTAAAGTTCACTGTAGGCTATAAGAAGTTAGGTTAGCCATAATACGATGAGTAGTAGCAGGCTTGATGATCTCACTCAATGCATATCTTGTCATATGTATGCACACTTGGAGCAAGTGTTCCAAGGTTTATACCTCTGTGAGAAATGTGAGCAATTGGTCTCTTTGTAAGCCCAGGTAACTGATCTAAAGCAGACCATTGCAACATTGAGAGACATTGCCAACCTGGAGCAGAGTTTACAGCTCACCGTTGATGCGTTATCTGAGCAGGGTGGAGCAGAGACAGAGGAGGATGCACAGGTAGGCAGCTGGGTAACAGTTACTAGGGGTAGCAGAGGGAGGAAGAGGCAGGCCAGTTCTGAGCTAGGCAATCCCAGCAGATTTGCCAGATTGGATGAAGATACTGTGGAAGGCAGTTCAGAATTGGTAGAGTTGGATGACACTGCTTCCTCTAGCAACCAGGGGAATGGTCTCTCCAGCACAGAGGGGACCAAAGTTACTCAGGGACCCAGGCAGATTGTGGTGGTAGGGGATTCAATTATTAGGAAGGTAGATAGGGCAATCTGTTACCGGGACCGTGCATGCCGAACAGTGTGTTGTCTCCCGGGTGCTCGGGCTCGGCATATTGTGGATCGGGTGGACAGATTGTTGGGAGGGGCTGGGAATGACCCAGCGGTTTTGGTGCATGTTGGCACCAATGACCGAGTTAGAGGAAGAAGGGGTGTTCTAAAGAATGATTTCAGGGACATAGGTCGCAAACTTAAGGCAAGGACATCCAAGGTAGTATTTTCGGAAATACTACCTGTGCCACGCGCTAGTCCAGGGAGGCAGCGGGAGATTAGGGAGGTTAATGCGTGGCTAAAAGATTGGTGTAGGGAGGAGGTGTCAGGATATCCCAGGTATGACCACGGAGAGGAGATAAGTGGTTATAATGAGTTTATTAACAAACAGAGATGACAAGGTAACTCATGAGACAGTTCAAAGTGCGGATGAGAAACAGGTAACTGCAATAGTAGATTTCAACAGGCAGCGTAGAACTACAAGTACCAGGTATAATGGTTAAAGATGCAGGAGTCCAGGACACAGGTAACAACAAATAGTAGATTTCAACAGGCAGCGTAGAACTACAAGTACCAGGTATAATGATTGAAGATGCAGGGGTCCAGGACACAGGTAACAGCAAATAGTAGATTTCAACAGGCAGCGTAGAACTACAAGTACCAGGTATAATTGTTAAAGATGCAGGAGTCCAGGACACAGGTAACAGCAAATAGTAGATTTCAACAGGCAGCGTAGAACTACAAGTACCAGGTATAATGGTTGAAGATGCAGGAGTCCAGGACACAGGTAACAGCAAATAGTAGATTTCAACGAAGAAATATGCAGGAGTCCAGATAGCAGACAGAAGCTGAGCACAGGGAATGCTCCTCGGAATGACCTGATGATCTGGCCCAGACTGTTTGAAGCAGGCAGGTATAAATAGGCCTCATGCAGCTGAAACCACTCCCAGTGATCAAGGAGAATAATCAAGTAGCACAGTGGCCCCTTTGGTAGGCAGTGGTACTACAAGTGGAAAGCATACCAAATCCAATAGAGTCACTGCAGACAGCAGCTGCAGAGTGCAAATCGTGACAGGAGGGTTTTGGATTCTTAGAACACTGGGCTGATTTCTCGGTCAGTTGCCATCTTTATTGTCGTGATGGATTGCACCTGAATGAGGAAGGGGCTGCAGTGCTAGGGGAGAGGATGGTTAGAAGGTTGGAGGAGATTTGAAACTAGGCTCCGGGGGGGGGGGGGCAAGCAAGTATTTATGGGATAGACATTGAGAGTAGTAAGGAGGAATTTAACAAGAGTAAAGGGGGTGGAGAGGGGGGAAAGGAAAGCATAGCCGATAAGGAGCGGCCCTTTTTAAAGCAAAAAGAAATACCTAAGGGAGGCAATAGACTTAAGTGTATGCTTGCAAATGCAAGAAGCCTGACAGGTAAAATGGGGGAGTTAGAACTAGTAGCAATGAATGAGCAGTATGATATTATAGGTATTAGTGAGACCTGGTGGGATGATACACATGACTGGGCAGTCAACTTGGAAGGCTATTCTCTCTTCAGGAGGGATAGGGTAAATAAAAGGGGAGGAGGAGTATGTCTTTATATTAAGCCAGAATTAAAACCAAGTATTCAGGAAGTTATATACGAGAATATTAGTGATAATATAGAGACATTGTGGGTGGAAATATCCAGCGGAGGAAAAAGTTCAGAGAAGTTTCTGATAGGGATATGCTATAAACCGCCAGATATTAGTACGATTGAGGAAGCCCAACTTCTACAGCAAATTGAAAAGGCTACACAACTAGGTCAAATTTTAATTATGGGGGATTATAATTATCCTGACATTGATTGGAGTACTGAGACCTGCAGTACAGCTAGGGGAAATAGGTTTCTGAGCACGCTAAAAGACCATTACATGTCCCAATTAGTTGAGGAACCAACTAGGAACCGGACTATACTGGACCTAGTAATAACAAACAATGTAGACGTAATATCAAATATTCAAGTAAAGGAGCACTTGGGAAACAGTGATCATAATATGGTCTCATTTGAAATTAGTTTCCAGAAACAACAGTATAAGGGATCAACTAGGACTTTAAACTTTAAAAAGGCAAATTTTAATATGCTAAAGGAGTCTATAAAGAGCATAGACTGGGACAAAGCCTTTGAAGGAAAAAATACGGAAGAAATGTGGGCTGTCTTTAAAATGTTGTTGGAAACATACACGTATAAGTTCATTCCTATAGGAAATAAATGTAAAACAATTAAGTCTAAACCAATGTGGCTAAATAAAAAGGTAAGGGAAGAAATGCAAAGGAAGAAGCGTGCATTAAAATTGTTTAAGTCTGAAGGGTCAGAGGAGTCCTTCCATAGGTACAAGGAATGTAATAAAACATGCAAAAAGGAAATTAGATTGGCTAAATTAGAAAATGAAAGGCACGTTGCAAAAGAAAGTAAGACAAACCCCAAAAAGTTTTTTAAGTATATAAATGGCAAAAGGATTAAAAAAGATAATATAGGACCACTAAGAAGTGAGATGGGTGAATTGATAAATGATACTAAGGAAAAAGCAGAGATATTAAACACGTTCTTTTCTTCAGTATTTACCAGAGAGGAACAAATGGCAGGAGTAATACATAAAAATGGAAATGAAACCATGCCATTAATTAATACTTGGTTGTCAGAGGAAGAAGTCCAAAGGCGACTGAAGAATATTAAGATAAATAAAGCTCCAGGTCCAGATGGCATACACCCAAGGGTCCTTATGGAATTACATAGTTACATAGTTACATAGTTACATAGTTGATGAGGTTGAAAAAAGACACCAGTCCATCAAGTTCAACCTATTTTGGATCTCCTGCGATCCTGCACTTATATTTGTAATTAATCCAGAGTAGGCAACCGCCCATCTGTTTCAATTTTGAAAATCCCCCCCAGACTCAATATTGCAATCCAATTTTTACCCTATATCCACTACTATCCTTTATTTTAAATTAACTGTCGTATCCCTGGATACACCTTTCCGCTAAAAATTTGTCTAACCCTTTCTTAAACATATCTATTGAATCTGCCATCACAACCTTCCCTGGCAATGAATTCCATATCTTGACTGCCCTTACTGTAAAGAACCCCTTCCTTTGCTGGTTGTGAAATTTCCTCTCCTCTAACCTTAGGGGATGACCACGTGTCCTGTGTATGGTCCTTGGGGTAAAAAGTTCCCATGAAAGCTCTCTGTATTGACCCCTAATGTATTTGTACATAGTAATCATATCTCCCCTTAGACGCCTCTTTTCTAAAGTAAACATGCCTAAACTGGCTAACCTTTCCTCATAACTTAATGACTCCATACCCTTTATCAATTTTGTCGCCCTTCTCTGAACCCTTTCTAGTTCCAAATTATCTTTTTTATAGATTAAACTCGGAAATAGCTAGACCGCTATTCTTAATTTTCAGAGATTCAATCTCATCAGGCTCAGTACCAAGGGATTGGCGAATAGCAGATGTGGTGCCGTTGTTTAAAAAGGGGACGAGATCACAACCAGAGAATTATAGACCTGTAAGCCTGACATCAATAGTGGGGAAACTACTGGAAGGTATTTTAAGGGACAGTATTCAGGATTACTTGGTACGCAATAAAATTATTAGTGGGAATCAACATGGATTTGTGAGGGATAGGTCATGTCAAACTAATCTAATTAGTTTCTACGAGGAAGTTAGTGGGAACTTAGACCAGGGCAGGACAGTAGATGTGGTCTACTTAGATTTTGCAAAGGCCTTTGATACAGTGCCACACAAGAGGTTGGTTTACAAAATAAGGGAACTGGGTCTAGAAATCAAAATTTGTACTTGGATCAAAAACTGGTTAGAGAATAGGGAACAGAGAGTTGTGATAAATGGAACATTTTCTAATTGGTCAAAGGTCTTAAGTGGAGTTCCTCAAGGTTCCGTGCTGGGACCACTCCTTTTTAATATATTTATTAATGACCTTGGTGATGGTTTAGAGAGTAAAGTTTCTATTTTTGCAGATGACACTAAACTCTGTAAGGTAATAAAATCAGAGCAAGATGTAGCTTCTCTACAGAGGGACTTAAATAAACTGGAGGATTGGGTGGCTAAATGGAATATGAGGTTTAACACAGATAAATGTAAGGTTATGCATTCAGGGATCAAAAACAAGAACGCAATCTATAAATTAAATGGAATTAATTTGGGAGAATCTATAATGGAAAAGGATTTGGGAGTGCTCGTAGACAGTAGACTTAGCAATAGTGCTCAATGTCAAGCAGCAGCTGCAAGGGCAAACAAAGTATTGGCATGCATAAAAAGGGGCATAGATGCAAGGGAAGACAGTGTAATTTTGCCACTGTATAAATCATTGGTAAGACCTCATCTTGAATATGCAGTACAGTTCTGGGCACCACTCTATAAAAAAGATAATTTGGAACTAGAAAGGGTTCAGAGAAGGGTGACAAAATTGATAAAGGATATGGAGTCATTAAGTTATGAGGAAAGGTTAGCCAGTTTAGGCATGTTTACTTTAGAAAAGAGGCGTCTAAGGGGAGATATGATTACTATGTACAAATACATTAGGGGTCAATACAGAGAGCTTTAATGGGAACTTTTTATTCCAAGGACCATACACAGGACACGTGGTCATCCCCTAAGGTTAGAGGAGAGGAAATTTCACAACCAGCAAAGGAAGGGGTTCTTTACAGTAAGGGCAGTCAAGATATGGAATTCATTGCCAGGGAAGGTTGTGATGGCAGATTCAATAGATATGTTTAAGAAAGGGTTAGACAAAAGCGGAAAGGTGTATCCAGGGATACGACCGTTAATTTAAAATAAAGGATAGTAGTGGATATAGGGTAAAAATTGGATTGCAATATTGATTCTGGGGGGATTTTCAAAATTGAAACAGATGGGCGGTTGCCTACTCTGGATTAATTTCAAATATAAGTGCAGGATCGCAGGAGATCCAAAATAGGTTGAACTTGATGGACTGGTGTCTTTTTTCAACCTCATCAACTATGTTACTATGTTACTATGTTGTTTGACATGGATAGTTAAAAAGAAATAGACCATAAGAGTATGCTCAAAAGTGGGGTAAGGTGGTGAAGAAGCTTTATAAAGTCAAAGAAAGGAAACATATAGTATGATCAGTATGATAAATCAGTGGTAATTCTGCCTTGTTAATTAAAACTTTCTACTTGTGTCTACCTGTGTTACACTATTGTCCCTTGGCTGACCTCATAGCTTTCTGACTGTTCTTTCTCAATTTCTACCTCTGACTTCTTTTGCACCCCACTTCCGCTACCTGTCGACATCCACCCAGGGTCTATACTTGGTCCCCTCCTTTTCTCCATTTCCACTTCCTCCCTTGGTGACCTAATCAAGTCTTACAGTTTCCAGTATCATCTATACACCAATTGTGCCCAGATTTACATCTCCTCTCCTGATCTCTCCACTTTCTTCTCTCCCGTGCCTCCTGGTGTCTTTCTGTTATCTCTTCTTGGAAGTCATTCCCACCCCCTAGTTTATGCAGGGTGTAGTGCCTCGATTAGATTTTCTTCAGGGATCCCTGAATCTGTCGCAACAAGCACCTGCTGCTGTGCCTTCCACCAGTGCCAGTCCGACCACCTCCAGGAATTTGCGCATACCCTATCCAGAGAAATATGATGGCAATCCTAAGGGTTGCTCAGACTTTTTAAACCAATGCTCTATCCAGTTCTAACTCGCCCAGAGAACTTTTCTTCAAAAAGAGCCAAAGTGACATATATCATTTCCCTCCTTACCGGGCAGGCTCTGGTATGCGCCTCCCTTCTATGGGAACGTGATGATGTTTCTCTACGTAATTCCTCGGTCTTCATTGAAAATTTTCGCTGGGTTTTTGATGAGCCTGGTCGAGATCCATCTGCCGCCTCAAGTCTTCTTGCTCTCCATCAGGGTTCACTGTCAGCTGGGCAGTATACTGACCAATTCCGGACTTAGCTTCTGAGTGGAATAATGAGGCGTTAGTTGCTGCATTCAGGCAAGAACTTTCTGACCAAATTAAGGATGTTCTAGCCTCTTGTGACCTTCCTCCTAATCTGGGTAACTTTGGACACTCCTGTCTTTCCCAGGATAAACATGAGCGCCACATAAAAAAATCACCTCTGTTTATACTGTGGAGAGGTCGCTCACCTGTTGTATGCTTGCACCAAGAGGCTGGGAAGCACTACCTCCTAGGCTATGAGAGGGGGGTCATCCTAGGATCCAGTTCCCACACCCACTGTTTTCTCAAGAATGACAACTTTCTGATGCCAGTCACCCTCAATTCTTCGGATGGTTCTTTTGCATGTTCCACCTTTGTGGATTCTGGATCTGCGGGGAACTTCATATCTGCCAGTCTTGTTTCAAAACTCCAGATTTCATTCCATTCTTTGCCACAACCTCTGGTATTGACTACAGTGGATGGCAATCGCGCCAGCACCGGTTCCATCACCTGTATTACTAGTCAGGTTCAGTTGCAGGTAGGGGTTCTTCATCATGAGTGGTTCAAGTTCCTGATTATTCGTGAATTCCATCATCTTGGGTTTACCCTGGCTAAGGACGCATTCTCCTCAATTTGATTTGCACCAGTCCCAGGTCACCTCCTGGGGTCCCTCCTGTTTTCAAGACTGTCTCTCCAAGTTTCTTCGTCCTGTGGTTCAGTTGCCTTGTCTTTCTCTCTCTTCCCAAGTGACACTCCCTGAACCATACCTGGACTTCCTCGATGTGTTCAGTAAATCTACCTCTGAGAAACTGCCTCCACATCGTCTATGGGACTGTCCTATTGAGCTCGTTGCTGGTAAAACCATTCCTAAGGGCAGGGCTTATCCTTTATCTTTACCTGAGATGCAAGTCATCTCCCAGTATATTTCTGACATTCAAAAGTCTTCCTCTCCCGTGGGGGCTGGATTCTTCTTTGTTAAAAAGAAGGACAGCTTCTTAAGAGCATGTATTCACTACTGCTGCCTCAATGCTATAACAATCAAGAATCGCTATCCGCTTCCTCTTATTCCAGAGTTGTTTAATCGCATCCATGGAGCTCAAATTTTCACCAAATTAGACCTCAGAGGAACCTACAACTTGGTACGCATTCGTAGCGGTGATGAGTGTAAGACGGCCTTCAATACTCGTGACGGGCACTACGAGTACCTATGATGCCTTTCAAGCTCTGCAATGCCCCCTCTGCGTTTCAAAAATTTATTAACGAGATCTTCAGTGATATCAATCAGTGATTTTTTAGTTTGATGACATTCTTGTTTTTTCTCTGGACTTGCTCTCTCATCACAGTCATGTTAAAGTGGTTCTCTCTCGTCTCTGGGCTCATTCCCTGTATTGCAAGCTCGACAAATATCTTTTTGAACATCCTCATGTCCCCTTTCTTGGCTACCTCGTCTTGGGGACCAGTCTCCAAATGGAACCTATGAAGGTGGAATCCATTCTCAACTGACCACAATCCTGTGGTCTTAAAGCCACCCAGCGGTTCACCGGATTTGCAAACTACTACCATCAACTTATCAGAGGGTTTTCATCCCTCATTGTTCCTATCATGGCTTTGACTTGCAAGGGAGCTTTTGTAAGTCTTGGTCTCCTGATGCAGTCTCTGCTTTCAAGTCCCTTAAGGAAGGCTTCATTTCTGCTCCAGTACTCAAACAACCTGACCAAGGGAGACCCTTTTTCTGGAGGTAGAAGCCTCGTCTGTTGCGATAGGGGCTGTCTTATCTCAAAAATCCTCTTCCGGATCCTTTGAACCTTGTGGGTTTCTCTCTAAAAAAAATTTTGCTTGTGAGAAAAATTATGGTATAGGCGATAAAGAGCTCCTAGCTCTGTAGGAATGCTCGCTCTGGAGGAATGGTATTACCATTTGGAGGGGGCTTAACATCCCGTGACGGTGATGACTGACCACAAGAACTTAACTTACCTGCAAGATGCACAATGCCTCAACCCCCACCAGGCCCGCTGGTCTCTCTTTTTTCACCCGTTTTCAGTTAATACCTATTGCCCTGCTCCAAAAATCTCAGAGCTGATGCTTTATCTAGACCCTTCGATAATTCCGACTCTCTGGTTTCTCCGGTTTGTAAGTCTATCCTCAGTCCCGTGCAAGTAGTGGCCCTAACCAATTCCTCTGTGAAGTCTCCTCCTCACGGACGCTCTTTCGTAATTCCTCATCTCCGTTACAAATTCTTAAGATGGACTCGCGATTCCAAATTCGCAGGGCACACGGGCTATAAGAAGACCATTGCTTTCCTCTCAAGATACTGTTGGTGGCCTTCTCTTGGTTCTGATGTCCGCAAATATGTACAAGCCTGCAGCACATGTGCTCGACACAAGGTCCCAAGACAATGTCCTCCTGGTCTTCTTCTCCCTCTCCCGGTTCCAGACTCCCCCTAGACCAGTGTATGGACTTTATTACTGAATTACCCCAAAGTCATGGCTATAACACTATCTGTGTTGTTGTAGATAGATTCTCTAAAATGGAACATTTTACTCCTCGGAAAGGGTTTCGATCAGCCTCAGAACTTGCACAACTATTTTTGAAGAACATCTTCTATCTCCATGACCGCCATCGTAGGAACCTCCTTGTACTGAAAGTTGGAGATCGGGTATGGTTATCAACTTGCAACCTCAGACTTCGTGTTCCCTCAGTGAAGTTAGCTCCATGCTTTATTGGTCCCTTTTCCATCTTCCAAGTCATTAATGCTGGGGCGTCCTATTGCTAGGCAACAGGGGCGCGGCGTCCCCGGCTGTCCTCGCGCCGACGGGCGCATGCGTGGTAACGCGCCCCGTTGCTTTGGCGGTCAGCGTGTCTGTCCGACCCACTTCCGCCAGCCTCTATTTAAACTCTGCTCTGGCACCAATAGGGTGCCAGAGTATCAGGTCTCCTATCTTCAGCATTGTTTGACCTGCCTCCTCTGACTACTCTTCTAGATTGTACCCGTTATTGCCCTTTGTTGTGACCCCGGCTTCTTGACCATTCTCCAGGATTTCGCTATCTGCCTTATCATTGTAACTTTGGCCTGTCTGACTTCTCTGTGGATCTCCCTTCTGTACTGTCTCCTCCTGATTGTTTTGACCCAGACCGTCCTGACTGGGTCAGAAAAGTGCATTGAAGATTAGATTTTGGTGAAGGTAATATAATGGGCAGGAAGTTGCTACATTTATCTCCAAAAATACTTATTGGCTTAGCCACATTTATGACTTAAATTAATTAATTGTTTCACTTTTGAAAGGTGGTTCCTGCAAAAGTGCAACTGGAAAGTGCATATTACATTCTATTAAAAGTTTAAGGATATAGATGGGTGCCTGACACTTCTGACCTTGTAGGGAAAAAATATATGCACCTAACAATAAAACAGGGAACACCTGTTCCCTGGACCAGAATTTGCTTTCTTCACTAGTCACTAAGACAAGGTAGAGCTTTAGCTTACTATACTTAGTATATCCAAGCAAAACAAAACTTTCAATTTTACATGGATTTATCCTTTAAATAAACAAAGGTGGATAAGTAACATTTTGTAGGATTTTCCTTAAAAACTGGACATAGATTTACATTTTCTTTGGCATGTAGAGGTAGAGGGAAACTGCCATATCTGGATATCTTGAACACAGCATTGTACTATATTATTACAGGACACAGAACATTATTATTATTATTATTATTATTACCATTTATTTATATAGCGCCAGTAATTCCGCAGCGCTGTACAGAGAACTCACATCAGTCCCTGCCCCATTGGGGCTTACAGTCTAAATTCGCTAACACACACACACACACACTCACACACACAGAGACTAGGGTCAATTTGTTAGCAGCCAATTAACCTACCAGTATGTTTTTTGGAGTGTGGGAGGAAACCGGAGCACCCGGAGGAAACCCACGCAAACAATGGGAGAACATAAAAACTCCTCACAGATAAGGCCATGGTCCTGAAACATAAAGGAATTATGTCAGGAAGATTCAATGCATTGTAGTTGCATCTCTATTCCGTGTCCACTCGTGGTGACTCATATATTTTTGAAATAAATGAAAATAAGTGAGCTAAGGGAAACACCAATGCAAACACTGATATGTGTAAGATATATAGACAAAAGACAAAGATAAATACACATATGGGGTTAATATGTTTTCAGAAGTTTAATTGAGTGATTAAATGACGAGAAGATATCACATTTCAATGCTTAAACTCTTCTTTTAGGACAGGAACCTAATAAAAAAAAAATCAGTTTTAGCTTTTGAAATCCGTTAACTGTCATCGCTATAAATTTTAGCTTATCTTAAAAACTTCTACTATCACACCAGTGGAGTGACATTCACTGCATGCCAGGGTAATGTTATCTCTATGTGCGTGCTAAAAAAACTATTAACCCTATAACGCTTTGCTGTCTTTTGTCAGTCCAACTATCAACTTAGAGGATTTGCTACCTAACTGGTATACCTGGGTGATTCCAATCTACATAGGGGAATACATTATACACCCAAACTGTTCTGTAAAGACACTCTACTTATTGTGGATGTAGAATTCACACTTAATATATCTGTTACCGTATTTCCCCAAGTATAAGACGCACCTTTTCCCCCCAAATTTTGGGTCTAAAAAAAAGGTGCGTCTTATACACTGCAAGCGCTACTTACCTTAATGAAGAAGTCGGCACCTGGTGTGAGAAAGAAGTCCCCGCTAATCGGAACAGCGTGTCTCCGCTGGCTGCTTCCCACAGCGTGTCTCCGCTAGCTGCTTCCCACAGCGTGTCCCCGCTGGCTGCTTCCCACAGCGTGTCCCCGCTGGCTGCTTCCCACAGCGTGTCTCCGCTAGCTGCTTCCCACAGCGTGTCCCCGCTGGCTGCTTCCCACAGCGTGTCTCCGCTGGCTGCTTCCCACAGCGTGTCCCCGCTGGCTGCTTCCCATCAGCGTGTCTCCGCTGGCTGCTTCCCATCAGCGTGTCCCCGCTGGCTGCTTCCCATCAGCGTGTCCCCGCTGGCTGCTTCCCATCAGCGTGTCCCCGCTGGCTGTTTTCACACAGCTTGCCCTCGCTGATTGGCAAAAGGACCTTAAGGTCCTTCAGGCGCCTCCCACAGTCTCGGAGCTGTAAGTCTTGTAATACATCTTTTTTTTCATTTTGGGCCCCAAAATTAAGGTGCGTCTTATACAGGGGTGCGTCTTATACTTGGGGAAATACGGTATTTGTTTTTCCAAGACATACCACATGTTCTTTCGAAAATATTAAAGTGTATGTCACTACGAATATTTAAATATTACAGGTCTTTTCAGGGACACAAACCTCAATATTCTACATATCATCATCCTCATCATCATCAACATTTATTTATATAGTGCCAGCAAATTCTGTATATATATATATATATATATATATATATATATAAGATTTATGTTTAAACATAAAAGTGTGTGCAATTACAGGATTTATTAACTATTTGCTATTTTCACTGATGCTGCTAGTCCCAGCTGCCATTCTGCATGTGTTTCACAGGAACGTCTTGGTCCTAGTTAGAAGAGGGAATCCTCTGATGTCGCTGCAGTGATGTCACAAGGAGGGCAGTATGATTTTAATGCAGGAGTGATCTGTAAGCTGGATGTAATGGAAGCAGCTCTATTAGATCCAGATTACAGTGAATACTTCAGTATTGCTAAAAAGGAAATAAGTTTAAAAAAAAACCCAAAAGAAACATGCTGGTATGCGTAGCCCTATTAGGTATTGCTATGGTACAGCTGGTTACATCTTTTTTTTTGCATCAATATTTTTATTCAGATTTTGCAAAAGTATATTTTGGGTACAGAAAAAAAAGGGGGGAGAAGAAAATACATACAAAGGGACACACATAGGGGTTCCCCACACAGTATCAACAGTATGTATTTACAAATATAAGAAACAGTAAGACATATTAACTTTAACTTTCACTGTGGTTGTCTGAAGATAGCTCCACTAGGGGGAGAGTACCCGGGGATGGGAGCTGGTCAATGGGCTGGAGGGATTCTACAAGGGCCGCTGGTGAATGAGTCGTTGGGTAACCAGAGATATCCTGGGGAGCCCCTGGGCCATCTGTTATATATTCATGCCATCTGAACCATCTTATAATAGGGGCTGATGCCGATGAGGAATAGGGCATATCTGTTGTTTCCATCTCAAAGCTATATTGTATCTTAGAAATGTTTTGAGTAATAGTAGGAGGGATGTGGGACTTCCAGTTTTGCGCTATTGCCGCTCTAGCAGCTATCAATATGTGGCCCACTAGGTAACGATCATGCTTTGGAATGGATGTTGGGTAGACATGGAGTAGAGCTAAGGCCGAATCTGGGGCAACAGGGGTCTTTAAGACAGTGGAGATTAAGGCAAATACTTCACTCCACAGCGGCTGAAGCACTGAACATGTCCAGAAGACATGGAAGATGTCCTCTACTTGGTCACATTGGCGCCAGCAAAATTTAGATTGGCCTGGCCGCTGGTTACATCTTTAAGTACATTAGCTTACAAAAATCAGGAGCTTAAAAAAGTTAATTGTTTTTTTAGTATATAACTTAAAAGGAAAATATTTTTATTCCAATATGCTACCAAAAGAAAGCTAAAAAAAAAAGACCCCAAACATTTTAAACATATCTTCATGCGGATGCAGTAACATTTTTATTTTGAATTGCATGTCTTGTAGGAAATGTGCAACGCAATCAACATGTAAATGCTTTCTTTCCCGCCACACGTTTTACAATATGGCATAAATGTGTGTGACTCTAATAACCCTTTCATACTGCCTAAAAGGCCTGAGTTTTTGCTGCTGTGAACCCCAACAACCTGGGTCTAGGCTGGATTACATTATACAGCCGTAGGGTCCGCTATTGCTGTTTTAAAAGCATGATTTTCACCCTGGCCATTAGAAGTGATGTCATCTCCTCTTGTAGCTGCCGGACATCAGCGTGAGGAAATACTACCTGTCTGTTACATGGTAAGTGGATATTTTTTATTCTTTTATCTTTTTAATTCATTTGTTTTTGCACTGAACCTGGTCGACCCAGGAATTTGCCGAGGTGGGAGCCTCTGTCACCCGGCAATATCACAGGTACAATACCCAGGATATTGCCGGGTTGGCAATTTGAAAGGGGTATTAGTGACCTCAACAGTGATTCCACTTCATACTAAACACAGGAAAAAGAATGCACTTGGCATCTTATGTCTGCAACATTAATTACAGGACAATCCCTGAAATAAATAATATTTGTGTCTCTTTAACTCATAAACAATTAGGCAAAAAAAATTGTAAATTTTCTCCTGGAAAAAAACATGTTACAATGCATGGGGTGCATATTTGTTTCTTATTTTGCACATAAGGAAAATACTGGCTGTTTTTTCTTGGGCATGTCCTACCCCAACTATAAATCTGTCCCCGCATTTTAAATTTATCTCCCACTCCAATGCAACATAGTTTTGCCAAGGTTCAAAGTTACTATTTTTTTTTGCTTTCGTTTCTTTAATGAATCAGGCCCTATGTGTCTATATAGACTGTCACACTCCGCTCCCCAGGTATCTCCACCTGAGCCTCAAAGTACTGATTTTCATATTAAACCTTCTCGGTATAGGCTGTCAGCCACATTTGACATCTCTGATTACTTCACCTGTGGTAGTCATTCTACTATTGGCCAGTCCTCCTTTATAAGGCTCCTCCTTTCACCTGTCCTTTACTGGTACTTCAAGTCTACACCTGGCCTGGTTCAGCTGCCTGTTCCTGTTATTGCTAATCTGTTTATTCGTTCCATTCATCTGTGATCAACGCCCGCTAAGCTACTCTGCATACATCGCTGACTGCTGCTACTTTTTCCACATCTCCGTGGTAAAGCCGTGGGTCATCATTGCTGCATACTCGGAGTTCGCTGATCCCTGCTCATCTGTTCCACTCCCCTGTGGTAATTGCTGTGATCAACACCCGCTAAGCTACTCTGCAAACATCGCTGACTGCTGCTACTCCTTCCACATCTTCGTGGTAAAGTCGTGGGTCATCGTTGCTCTGTTCATTTGCTCCATGTCACCTGTGCTGTTGCTGTGGTCTACGCTTGCTGCCTCTCCTATAAGTATCACTGCTTACTGCTGAATTGGTCTACACTCTTGTGGTAAGCCATGGCTCATCTTGCAGTATTTCTGATTCCACTTATTTCTGCTATCAACACCTGCTAGCTACTCTGCATAGATCATTGACCGTTGCTGACCCGTTCCATATCTAAGTGGTGCCTGGGTCCCTTCTTCATTGTTACATATATGAATACAGTGGAACTTACATTCTACTGACTTTTAGTGATACTCGATGTTGCTGAAGGTTGCTACTTTTCAGCTGAATTATTGACTTCATTGACCATGTCTATTCTCCTGTATTTCAGCTGTGCTCTTCCACCCGCAGTAATCTCAGCACTTCAGTGAACTTAGTATTTGTATCTCATTCCCTAGGAAGCATTGCTGTTGTCTACAGTTATTATATATTCTGCTTATATTTGTGGAACTTCGGTGATTGGTGTCACTCTACTACTCATTGCCGTGGTTCATCATTACAGTGTATCCTGTTCTCCATTGAACTTGTACTTACGTTTCACTTCTAGTGGTGACAGTTTTTTATTAAATTGACACTTGAATTGTATCCTCTCAGTATGCTGTTTGGTTCTGTTCTCCCAACTGTTATACTGGGAACTTCCCTGGAGGGCCGCGACCTGCCGGGTGGGAGCAGCTAAGCCCAAATTCCCTTGCGGGATTCCCTGGTGAAGACCTTCCACCCTGTTAGACTCTGCACCTCTAGGGGGTCTAGTTATCCCAGTTAAAACAGCAGGATCCCACTCACTCTTTTGTGTGCTAACCTGACATAGACACAGTTAGTAATGTTACTATTATTATTACACAGTACTACATTTTATATACTGTAACATATACTTTCATGAAATACATGCATTGTCTAATTCCAAGTGCATTGCAGAGACACTGTTTTTCCTTCCTGTAAATATGATGGTCCTTGATACAACAAATCTACTATTCAAGGAGTATTGCAAGATGGTTCCCCAGCTAGACTGTAAGAAAGACCTCACAAAGTGGCACAGAATGTGGAAGATAAAGAATGGAAACTTTGCCTTAACTTGTCTGTAGGATTGCACTTCTTTGAACTCCCTATTCTATAGCTCTATACTACCATATTGTCTTCCACTTCTGAATCTTCTTATTCTATAGCTCATATCCTCTTGGATAATAATAATAGTTCTAAACAGTTTTGATTTTGTGTAAAAGCCACACATTTTTGGAAAATAGGTGTGGCCTATTGTCAATGTATGGCAGGGTAGAGGAATGGGCGTGGCTTAGATGGATAAGGGAGTGGCCTAATTTGCCACAATTTTCCAACTGATAATATTGCGAGATATTTATATTGAGAAAACAAAGCTGGTTGTTGAAATAAGCACGTTTCTTAAAGGTTAAGGTGACTTTTAATTTAATCACATTAAATTATGTTAGCAAACAGTAGTTGAAACTGGAACAGCATGCTCCAATATCTCTCTGTCATCTCAAGTCTGGCAGACCTATAGTACAGGTATACTGTGTTATTAGAAAAATGGTCGTTTGAATCTAAAAGTCAAGATAGAACAAGATTGACTTTTATAGTAAAACAATGATACTACCACAAGCTGAAAGCTAAAGTGGTGAAAACTTTTAGGGGCATATTCAATTGATGGCGGGATCGCCGAAAATCCCGCGCTCCAAAAATATTACTGTTATTACAGTAATATCCCCCTGGATTTCAGCTGCGAGCTGAAATCCAGCGAGTAAATTACCGTATTAACGGTTTTTACGCAGGATTACCGTATTAACGGTAATATTTTTGGAGCGCAGGATTTTCGGCGATCCTGCCGTCAATTTAATATGCCCCTTAAAACGTTATGTGCGACTTTCTGGCACACACATCCTGCCATTACAATAGGTTACTAATGAACATAAATTGCAGCTATAACAAACTGTCGATAGAATATCTGTGTTAAGGCACATCTTAACAAACAGTTGTCTATGTCCTAGATCTCGCTTGTTTGCCCAGAAAAAAAAACCTGAAGACTCCACAGGGGTACATCAGCTCTTCTAATGAATTTGTGAAAGAATGTTTCTCAACAGTGTTCGTCTTTTGAGTTCCTTAAGGCCTCCCAATAAAGCAGAATTTCTTGGGGCTGCACCTCATGCGACGTTACAATCTTGCGGTACGTGCAGACGGAAAATGAAGGTTTTGAAGGAAAAAATGTTGGCTCGGTGTGAAGTTCCTGTAAGGGAATTTTTAGTCTGTCCAGGCACATCCCGATATAAACATCCTCTAGTTTTAAGAACTGTACAGTGGCAGAAATATTATAGATCTTAAGGGCAACGTCCACCGAGAAAACATAGCCTGTACCCGAACAAAACGGAGGGTACTTCCACCCTGTATACTCTTTTTTGCTTACATACCATTTGCTAAATATGCTCCGTATAGGCCTATCATCCGGCTTTAGGAATCCCGTGAAGAGATTAGAAGTCTGATTTTTCCGCAAAAGCAGTTCAACAAGATAAAATATATTAACAAACATGTCTGTGTCGGTCTTCATAACGTAGCTGGCCTGAGGGCAATGCTGAGTAATCCAGTCAATGCCCAGTAATGTTTTAAGGGTCAAGTT